>NC_084852.1:34087377-34214877 GCF_951802175.1 Populus nigra
AATCCAAAAGAACATCCTAGTTGCTGATAGTAAATACAACAAATATGCAATCATGTTGACCTAACTTGTAGGTTGCGTTACTTACCTCAATTGCAAGAGGAAACAGTGAGGATTGTCTAGGTTCTACAACAGGTTTCTTATGCTTGCAGATTCTTTCCCATATTGTGGTTGAATTTGCCTGACTCTGCAGCACATAGAATATTTACAGAGATTAAAGCTAACATATGTGCTATACAAACTGCTGTATTTGTATATGATGCCTTACCTTATTCTTCCAGCAACTAATGCATTGATCCAGAAGGTAGTAAGATGGAAAGAATACGAGCAGTCCATCAGGTACTATTCGGGCAAAATTGACTGGAAAATAAAATTCACGAAACTCATCAATCAGTGGACAATGATACAGATGGAAAAAACAGTTTGGTTGATAAATTGTGTTACATACCAATAGCATTTCCAAGCTCCTGCTTGTATTCTAGAGAATCACGGGTTCTATAAGATGAGTTCAATGAGCGACCTGATGGACCAGCTGGTACAACACCAGCCCATATCTGATTTGAGGATATGACATGAGGGTTTTCCAGCCGAATGGGAAAATCTCTGAGGTGGAACCAAATTCTCTAGTCAGCATCTTTTTAAAGTCATTTAAGTTTTTTACAAGATACAATCTACAAAAAGAGACTCACAGTTTCAACTCTTGTGCAAAAGAATCCAAGGGAGATAATGTTCCAGATGTCAAAATAATAGAGCGAACACCCATTCGAGAGAACTCTTGCATGGCGATTCCGGGATTAAAACACCACCAACTGAGCGTTCTAGATGGCTTACCTGCACAATCAAAATAATGGAATATTGAATATATATATATATATATATATATATATATAGACTCACACAATTATCCTTGTAGCAGGAAGGCGTGTGTTCAATAAAAATAATCAACTCATATCCTACAATTGTGTATCTCTACCAGAAATCACAGGAAAAACATGAGTTATGCAATCAATCTTGAAATATAACATAAGTTAAAACCACAAAAATCTTTAAATGGAGTTGCACATTGTGCATCTCTACAAGAAATCACAGGAAATGAATAAGCCATAATGCTTGGCGACCAAATATAGTGGAATTATTTCTTTTGTGCCAAGTTTGATGGAAAATCTGGTATCTTTCAGGTAATTATTATCTACAGGAATAAATAAATAAATAAAAAAGGCTGGGAGGAATCACGTTTTGGCCCAACCTCTCTGTTCTTTCTCTACAGTATAAAAACTAAAAGCCTTTTTTATGCATGTCAGTAATTTATCAAATATGATTGTAATCTTTTGTGATACTTCCCCTTTGTTAATGAAGTATACATGAAATTACCTGCAAATTACATTAACTGATAACCCAGCAAGTGGAACCAGAGACCCATGATGAGCTTTCCAACAACATTGTTAATAAAGTTCTGCTACCACCAACCCATTGTCTATACTACATTATAAAGCCTAAAACTGCCAGGCCCCTCCAATATGTTCCAACAATGACACTAAGCCACTCTATTTCAAGATAATTCTAGATTCAGTAAGATATGCTCCAAACCTAAACTACATTGCAGAATTGCTCAGTATCAAAGGCAGGACAGTAATACTTTTCAACAAGACAAATTTCTTACATGAATTCCCAAGAGTTAGTTTTTATACAAAACATTAAACATCATGCAAGTATGGAATGTGTTATTTAACTTGGGCATTGCAAGTTTAAGCTGATAAATCAGGAAGTCAAAAGAGATTTTGCAAGTGAGAACATAGAGAATAGTGGAACACTATGAAATTTTGGCCCAAACATCAGAGCATGATTTTTCCCTGAATACCTTTTAAGACATCTGCAGCATTTGCCTCACCTTCCTGCACATGAACCTAAAAGGAACATAGAAAAGTTTCAATGAAAATAAAAAAACAGAAATAACAGCTAATGAAAAGGGAAACGAGATTGGCAATAAAACTCCCATCCAAGTCCTACACAATTCTATGACCAAATCATAAAATTAAAGCTTACTCGATAGAAATTCGCATGGGAGTTGTTCTTTTCTCTAAAAATTATTTGAAGGAAATCACTAATGCTTTCCAGCCTGCAACCAGTGCCTTTTGACTTGTCCTGCTTATCTTCTTCAAGGAGAACAGCTGCATCTTTGATTATATCAATGATCTTAGTTGCAGTGTCGTGTGTAACATTAAGATCAGCAAGAAGCTCATAAATGTAAGGTCCAGGTTTGGTGAATCCCAATTCCTTGGATTCAATGGGCACTTCAGCAATCCGCTTCTCAAGCTTCAAAAGAAGTGCTGCAACAGTTGAAAATTAGCTCCCAAGAAGTACGGCCATATCAATTACAAGCATAGCAACAAAATTGTAAGAAGAATAGCAGGAAGTATATATGAACATGCAATCCTAAACAGCATATAGTGAGATAATATAGGCATGGATCAAGTTGAGTTGAGGAAGAACCAATGCGTACATATAAGAATAGCAAGTGCATATTGACAGAATTAAGCAATCAGAGACCAGAATACCTCTGAGAATAGCAAAATTATCTGGATTCCATGATTTGTCATTTGATTCTTCCCTCCTTGTCACAGAAAGGTCAATACAAGATTTTGCTTCAGAAATGCAAGCTGTGAGAAGCCAAGAAGGCATGTCAAAAGAGGCTGCATCTGCACATAAGCTTTCCTGCAGCGTATTTTTTAATATAAGAGTTTAAACTCATATAACATCAAATGCAGATGACTGTCAGCAAGAAAAATTTGTTTTCTGAAATGATAACATTAAGAAACCAGCATATATGGTTTCACAAATTTACAAGAAAATTCTAATTTCCTGGCAAAGAAAACACCAATTGTTTCTGCTTACCAGGTTATGAGCTTCATCAAATATCAGTATACTGTTGTCCCAGTCAATGGCAAGAGATTTTCGATTTCCACGATCAATAAGGTAGTTATAAGGTGCAAACAAAATATCAACAACCTTGTGGAGCTCCCTTGATATGTAGTAAGGGCATCTACAAGTATTAGCAGACAGAATAATCACAAAACCATCAACGGCTACGACCTTTTAATATTATTTTTTTTTTTTGTAAAAGAGGATATTAAACCTACGGTCCAAATGTTCTTCCAATATTAACCAAATCCTCTATGTCGACAGGCTCATCTCCAAGATGGGGATTGCATTTCACATAATCTAGAATGTAAGAACAGACACATATAGACGTCAGATTTTGTTGAGATTATAACTGTATGGAAAAATAAACTTTGAGCTCAGCTGTTCAACCTCTTTATTGTATGTGATCTGCAAATGCGATCTGAAAGTGTCGGTGACATCTTAAACATTCAATAAAATATTTACTATGCTAAATTCGACCACAGTCATCACCATAAACTTTATCCATCAAATTGTTTTTTGAAAAAAAACACTTCTAATTAATTATCATCCATGAATTCACCAAATATTCACAGCATTTGAAGGATTAGAATAGCCTCTGAGTGCATGCAAGAAGTAGAGAGAAAAAAAGAAGGGTAGAAATGTAGAAGCATTTAATGTCGAATTGATGCCCAAGTCTCAGGAATAAGAAAATTAAATTTAACTTCATTCAGTGAGAAAATTTGAGGAAAGGCCAACTAACACTATGAAGAGAAGGGGAGGAAAACCGGAGCTAAATCAAGGATAAAAGAGAGCATCCTATACTTTACATAACAAGTCTCTCTATTGCAAATTACATGAATAGGATAGTATTTTACATTTAGCTAGTTGTCAGGCAAAACAAAATCAATGTTAGTATGAATGAACTATTGCAACATAGTTTAGAATCAATGACACTTAAAGAGCTATTTGGAAATAGAGTGATACTTCAATTTCATGAAAAAATGGAGTATAAAAAAAGATGAAAACTGGAACTTCATGTTCAAATGCAACATTTCTCCATCTACAAAATAGGAAAACTAGTTTTTCATTTTTCAAATTTGTATTGAATTAGGAAAACACTTAATTTACAAGTTTTCCATCGTTTTCCAAATAAAGAAAAGACATAAACGATTCTTTTATATACAAAAGGATTAAAATTATTTGTTTTTGCATTTTCATATTTAGTTAGTGTCACATTTAATTTTTATCATAAATCAAATATAAAGATGTTATTTAAACTAACAATTTAACTTTTTATGATAATTTTTTATTTGAATGAAATAAATTCTACAATTAGATTATCATGAATACAAAATATTAAGATGACTTGTAAATTATGGTTTTGTTATTCTATGAAAAATAGTTGTAAATTGTAATCTTGAGATATTTCTTATTTTTTGATGGAAACATTCGTCTTTGTTCTCAACAAATGAACATGTTTTCCAGGTTCCCAGTGGAAAAGGAAAGCTGGTTTTGATGGAAACATTCATCTTCGTTCTCAACAAATGAACACCGAATTTTCCAGTGGAAAAGGAAAACTGGAAAATGGAAAGAAAACTGAAAATAAAAAAGAAAAATAGTTTCCTATTAATATAAATAGACCCTTACTCTCCTCCCTGCATAACCAGAAACTTTTATCCATTAATTTTTAATCCAAACTAAGTTTGGGATATAACAGCATAAGTTATTGAGAGCCCAAAATCTTGATTGTGCAATGTTCATCTAGATAGAAAGTCGTCTCTTTCAAGCATTTTGTGGCTACATTACCATAATAAAACAATTGTAGATGGATTCAAGCACAACAGGAATGCACAAAGTATAATACCTGCAACACGGGAATAATGGGTGCATTGACGCTTTCCCCGTGTTTTGCAAATAAGATGGCATGCATTATTCTGTACTTTTCCACGTAGTAAGCTGACTTCCTCGTGAATGCATAACTGCTCCCGAGATCCTAATATTACCATTTTAGGCCTGCATATTCTTTAAATTTTAGCAAATTGAAATTCTAACTGAACCCAATAATCAGACTGATCCATTGAACTTGTCCTAATAAAAAGACTACTAGTACTACTAACACCACATCTATTGCAAGGAAGCCCAACACCCTTGATATCATTCAAAAAGAATATGTGAATAACTAACAACAATCCTCGATATAAAGACACTGGCTTCCACCATATGACACAAATACAGCTGACAGTAATAGACAAAAGCAACACATCAAGAACCGAATTCAATTCCATCCACTGTTAATAATTTTGACTGCAAAAGAAATCAAACCAGAAAATGAACTCCAACCTGTAGCTGCTCCTCTTCAACTCCTGAATCACTTGCCGAAGTTGGCTGTGCGTGCGTGAAGTATACACTATAGTCGGAAGATTGCGATCCTCAGATTGTGATGATGGCACAATATCCAATTTACCACCCGCAATCCGACCATTCCTTTCAATCTTACCAGTCGAAAATCCACCTAAACTCTTCCTCCAAGCCAATGTGGCACAGAGAAGGCATAGAGTTTTCCCGGTTCCCGTTGGACTCTCCAAAAGGGCATTGCATTTCTGCCATATTTTTAACAAACAGCATAAATTTGTGACTTTTAACACTGAAAAATTAACTAAAATAAGTAAATTAAAGGCTTTTTCGATAATAGGACACAAAAGGATTAAAACTTGCAAGAATTGTATTTCAGATTGAAAAATGAAACAGCTGTCAAGCATAGCTATTGAAATTAATTAATTTCTCTAATTAGTTGATTTTTGTCGTGACGGAGCATTATCAGAAGCTAAGAATGGTGATGAGTGGAAAGCTTAAGGAAGCAATGAAACGCAGCGTTCTATATTTGAGGACTTACGTTTTGGAGGGACTGTATGACTTTTTCCATGTAAACGAGCTGACAATCGTAAGCCTCGAACGGGAAATCAACGTCGATTCCCCTTATCTTGTAGGTCGGCATTTTCCTTTTCCAGGGTCTGGTTGGTTTCTCGGAAAGTTGTTGATGGTCTCCTGATTCTCTTCCCCGTTAATGAGATGGTAAGAGAATGAAAACCCTAGTAAGAAAGCGAGAGATTTTCCCGCCACTCCGCTTGTCATTAACCGTTGTCGTTTCATTATTTATTCCTTTTCGTCTTCAGTTTTCTTTTAATTGAAATACCAAGTAAAAAATATACAAACCGTTTGTTTTTATATTTAAAAAATATAAATTTTTTTTATTTTAAATTATTTTTTTATATTCTTAGATGATTTTGATATATATTATTTTAATATATTTAAAAAAAACATTTTAAAAAGCAATTGATATGATATTTCTAAATACTCTCTTAATTGAATGGTCATTGAGGATTTTATCAGATCGTATATGCTTGCTTCCTTCCAAAAACTTTAACACATCCTTTTTTGTTAATATTATTATTATTAATTATTAACAAGACACTAAAAGGGTCTGGTTAAATAAATAATCTTATTGTAATTATGAACATAGAATTTAAGCAATTGACGCCCATGATGGAGCCTATACTTGCTACCTGCCAGGTAAGGGAAATTTTTTAAATTGAATATTGGATCATTGAATGATACCATTTAGATTATGAGATTTATCCTAATTGATTATTATTTGTTAAAACAATCTCAAGACTATTAAGAACAAAGAAGAGGTAATATTTTGCAAGCAAGAGTTTGCAAAAAATGACATAAAGTGGGCATTTAGGGTGTGCAGTCTCGTTTTGTAATTGTGTGTGGAATTGTGTGGTATTGAGATGAAAAAATGCTTGGAAATATTATGAAAGCTTGCATAGAAATACACGATATGATTATTGAGGATAAAACAAAAATGAACCTTATATTTGATCGTGAACATGAAGTAAATTATTTTATCAGTGTTACATGGTGAAACACTAAAAGTACATGATTTTCTTCAAACTCATAATCGAATCAGGAATAGAGTAATTAGGTTTCTATTACAAGAAGATTTGATTGAACATTTGTGGAAACAACATAGTGATGAGTAAAATCATTAGATTTTAGCTTATTATGTTATTATAATTTTCCAATATTTTTATATTGTTTTATTTCTTGTTATGGTTGTGCTATTTCTTTGTTATTGTTGTGTGCTACAAGAACTTGAAAAGCTCTTGTGAATTGATATTAGAGTAAAATTAAATATTAATCAACAAGTTTAAAAAAACCAAGAAATTTCAACATTGTTAATTAAATATACATTAACCTGAAAATACATCAATCAAATTAATTAAAAAAATAAAACCTCTCTTTTCAATAATTTCTAACTTCTTATTTTCAAAATATGCTACAGAAATCGGATCCAACTTAGAAATACCTATTTTCATAATTTTATCTTCTTTCTCGATCCTTTCCAATTCTTATTTCTCCTGAATTTGTTGTATCATTGTAGTTTGTTGCTCTAACATAACTTTCTTGTCATGTTTCTTTTGTTCCTTAATTTTAACTAAAGTATCCTTTAATTATTGTAAGAGATTTGTTACAAATGTCTCTCTAACTTTCTCTTTACCTTATCTACGTTTAATCCATTCCTTTGTAGTTTTCTTACCATTTGGCCTATCTTGATTAATCAACGATTCACTAACTTGTCCTAAACTAACTGAATCAAGAGTAAATGGAGTTGATGAAGTAGGACTTGCACTAGCATGACCTTTTTGTTTTTTGTTTGACCTTTTGTTGTTGATTTGCAAGCTCATATTGCCATTTGGGTTCCTTTTTTTTTAAGATAACCCAACAATGTTCAAATTGAAATTGTTTGCTAATACAAAAGGCATACATTTATCGAGCATTGTCATAACCTATTTTTGGGTTATTTCCCAATTCACATTTTTTTTCTCTCTTCAAAAAAAATACAAAACAATCAAAAAATATTATAAAAAAATATATCAGCGAAAAAAGGATGCCAAAACGCTCAGAAAATGGTCAAAAATTGGTTGAGGACGTTCAAAAATATAAAGATTGAAATTTCACAGTATTTTGTTGATTAGTGAGAACCCTATTGACAAAGAAAATTCAATTTGATGAAGAAAAGTCCAAAATTAGATGTTTATAAACTCAATTAAATTTTATTAAAGGTTTAATTGAATTTCTGGAGGGTTTGATTGTAAGAAAAATTGATTTTTAGGTCAATTTAGGCTTTAATTGAAAGAAATTAAAGTTCTGGGGTCAAATTATAATTTTATAGAGTTAATTTGGTCAAATCAGGGGCTTAATTGCATAAATATTAAAGTTTAATGGCCAATTAGGGACTTAATTATAGAAATCCGAAACCAGGGACCAAAATGAAAAATGCACATACATAGAGGGGATGTAATTAAACCGAATCAGGGGACAAATTGAATAAATTAGAAGTTTATTGATCAATTGAGGGGCAAGTTGTACAAATTCAAGACCAAGGACCAAAGTGAAGAAGGCAGCCAACTTCAGGGCCGCTGTTTGATTTTTGGCAGGGATGCAATTGCATTGATTGTTAAATCAAAATTGCAATTTAAGACTTGATTGAACAAATTACAAATTGAAGACTAATTTGGACTTTGACATAAGGTTTTGCCGCCTTTTCCTTTTAAATGAAACGACGCGTTTTAGCAAAAACAGCGTCGTTTCATACATTGTTCATTAAAAAAAAGACCTAAAATTGTGTCGTTGTGAACGACACCGTACATCTTCTTCTTCCCTTGGACGTGCAGAAAATAAGGGAAGGGAGCTTTTGTTCCCCTGCGTTTTCCATCGCCTTCCCCTTTAAAAAGACGCTGACCAAAGACCTTATCTTACTTAGTTAACCAGTGGCCTCCCACATGTTGAAGAAATGGAGGAGACATGCCTTCTCGGGCAATCGTGGGGCGGCAGTACAGTGGCCGCCCCAACCATGTCTCTCCCATGTTTTCATATAAATACAAAGGAGACGAAGAAGAAAAAGGGGAGGAAGAAAAAAGACTAAAAGAGAAGAGAAGGACAGAGCAGATAAGAAAGAAAAGAGGAGGAGAAAAGGAAAGAAAAAGACAAAAAAAAGAAGAGAAAAACACAGAGGAGGGAGAGGAAGAAGAAGGAGAAGCACTGCCGGCCACCGCAGTCCCCCCACCGCAACGACAGCACCCCCACCATCAGCACAACGAGCAGCTGGTCGATGTCCGGTTAGTTGCGCCCATCGTTACCTTCCTTCTCCGGTCACCCCTCGCTGTTCATGCTGCATATGAATAGTGGAGGGTGATCTGCTGTTCCTTTTTCTTTCTCCGCCCAGCCCTTAGGCCGGGTTCGGCCCAGCCCACAGAACTGGGCCGGATCTGGCCTTGTTCAAAAAGATGTTTAAAATTTTATTTTCAAAATTTTGTGACTTTTTCATCTTTTGCTATACGCCTTTTTGCTTAATATTGGTCTATATTTTATTTTGTAAAAATACGAATTCGGTATTAAAGTACTCGGTTTTTGTCAAAACTTCCAAAAATACAAAAAAATTGAAAACAGAAAAAATGTTTTTATGCATACGGCTAGTGTCTCAAAGCTAAAAAATCATATTGTGTTTTTCATAGACCAAAAAACAATGTTTTAGCATGTATTTTGGCTTTAATAACTAGTTTATTAAAGTCAAGAGAACATTGGTCAAAATTTCAAAAACAACAAAAATTTTATTTTGTTTGTCTTTTAGTATCTGGGGTATGACATTACACGTAATACATATTCTGGATATTAAATTCTTCTTTTTAGATGCTAGAATGGTTAGGTTTTACCCAATTAAGATAAAGAACTTCCTTATTAAGAAGAGCTTTTCTTAAACCTTAGACAAACTAATAATTAGAAACCACAACAAGACTTTAGATTTTATCAGACAACAAAATAAATGCACTTTACCTTAGGTAGGGCATAGTTGGGATGCTAATACCTTCCCTTTACGTAACCAGTCTCTGTACCTGATCTCTAAGACTAGTTAGGGTTCCTAGTGACCAAAATATTAGGTGACGACTCCCATTCAAATTTTCTACTGATAAGAGACAAGAATTCCTTGTCTCTCCATATTTGCCAGGTAGACCAATACATTTTTCCTTGAGTGGTGGACGAATCATCATGATGTTGCACACGTGTGACAAGCATCATTAATTTGGTAAAAAGAATAAGAGAAATTAAAAATAATAAAAAATAACAATTTAACATGGAAATGAATATTAAAATTACCTTTAATTTTTTTATGTTATTCTAGGATTGAGACAACAATAACACCTGAAGAGGTGGATTAGATGTTCCATTAATATCAATAAAGAATACAATTTAAAACAATTAAGCACGCTAAGCATAATAAATATAATAACCAACAATATAATTAAAGTGAATAAAATAAACAAGTAAAGAAAAGAAGATTGTAAACTTGATTTTTAATGTGGACAAATCTATATCCACACCTCAAGTATCAGTTGTACTTGAATATTTTACTCTTTTACTAATTCGACAAGACTATACACCATTTGAAGACGCCCCCCCCCCCCAAGATTTTCCCCTTTGTAACAATATATCACCAATGCCAAGAGTTCATCCAAGCTCTTAAGTTCTTATAAATGTGATTTTATAGTCACAAAATACTATAAACCCTAGGTGTAAATTCAGTGTGAAATTGAAGAAATATTTTAAATCAGATAAAGAAAATAAAATGAATGATGTATGAATTTTGATATATGGGACCATTAATATATATATATATATATATATATATATATATATATGAAGGGTAAGAATACAAAAATTTATCTGAAATCACTGCTCACCAATGCCAAAAGTTCATCCAAGCTCTCAAGTTCTTGCAAATGTAATTTTGTAGTCACAAAATACTATAAACCCCAGGTGTAAATTCAGTGTGAAATTGAAGAAATATTTTAAATCAGATAAAGAAAATAAAATGAATGATGTATGAATTTTGATATATGGGACTATTACAATATATATATATATATATATATATATATATATATATATATATATGATGTATGAATTTTGATATATGGGACTATTACAATATATATATATATATATGAAGGGTAAGGATACAAAAATTTATCCAAAATCACTGCTTTTAATGTTGGTCAAGAAACGTAAACCTGATACAACCCAAGAGTTCTATAAAAATTCTAAAACAAGTGTATAAGAAAATTAAGCTAATAAATTATGAAAATTAGGGATTTGATGTTTGCAGTAAGGGAGGGATATTGACCTTTAAAATTCAGAAAATTGGTTAGCGAACAAATTTTTTAAAATAAAAGTGCAAAAATGCTAGAAAAATAAAAAAAGGTTCAAAATGTGAATTAAATTTTAATGGAAGTAATATATGAGGAAAGATAGGTACTGAGGTATAAATTAATGAATTTTGATATCGCTCGTTGAAAATCGACATTAAAAATATACCGAGACGAAGGAAATAACACCCGATAACTATAAAAGTTACTATTTGAAGGGACATAGTGAGATTTTGATAATTTTTTTCCAATAATAGGCTTGGGTGCAGCCGATCATAGGGGGATTGAGAGGGAAGAGAGGGGAAAACTCCATTTTGCTTTAAAATCCATGAGAAACCTAGAGAAAAAATCAAGAAAAGAAAAGAACTAGTGATACTAAAGGATTTAGGCAGCAAAATCACTTAGATTTAGAGTGTTATTGAAAGAAGAATTTGGGGATAGAGTGAGAGGGAAGGGGAGGCAGCAGCAAACAAGGAAGAAGAGGTGGAAATCCTTGATTTGTTAGCACGTGGAACCTAGATTACTGCTTGATTAGGTGTCCCAACCTCCATTTAACAAGTTCTTACAATATTTGTTAAGTTTCCATTGATTTTGCATCAAATTAAGGTTAGGGTTCATGATGAATTTGGGGGGAAATGAGAAATTGAATTAAATTGATATTTGTGACATGTAATAGGATAAAAATAAGTTGAAATAACAAGTAATTTTGAAAAGAAATTGGTAGTCCCTTGCTAAGTGTGAGGTCGGCCATTGATGTAGGAAGAAAGAGGGTGTTTATTTGAATATTTGACTTGATGATGTGTGATTCTATGAATTAAAATGATGAAAAATGCATTAAGGAATAACAATGAAGGTGTTAAAGAGGGTTGAGAAGAATGTTGATTGACTAGTTAATGAAAATGGACAAATATATTCTTAGAAGGTGTTTTTAACATCATCATAATGTATATATAACATGGCAAGGAATTGGTTTGAATAATGATAAGTTAAATTGGTGATGTGTGAATGGTTATGGAATTGTTGACGAAACTAGACAGTTTCGTCTCTTGATCTTCCATGGGGAATTTGGACTAGATCTCTTCACATAAATTATAGATTTGGATATTAGCTATCCAAGAAAGTTAACCTTGCTTAATTTGGAGTTTTAAAACTCCAGTTATAGGTTAATAACCAAGAGGGGTTCAGGACAGACCCTACTAGACGGTTGGTCATCTTCTCGATAACAGGTAGTTTTTAGGGCTTTAGGAGCAAAACTGGATTCTTCTCCCTTCAGTAGATTTATAACTTTGTATCTTAGCTTTCCAAAGGATTAAGCCACACCTTAAACCGAACTATATAATGTTAGTTATGGATAAAACACAAAACAATATTCGGATGAAGAATTACGCCGATTGTAATGTTGATTTGCATTTTTGTTAAAAACAAATTAAGGAAAAAGATTTAATGGGAACATGAGATGTAAATTTAAAGACATATGGATACTAACAAATGAGATGATTAAAAGAAATTATATATATTTTTTATTTAAAGGAATAAATGCTCGTAAGTAATGACATAGCATGCTTGTTAATACAGGGGGAGCCACAAGACCTAGACAACAGTCGGGGACTACCAGTCAAGCTTTTACAGTAGGTAGGTGCCCAACACCTAAGGATTTCCTTTATCTCCTACCATTTTAAATTTGCTAGGTATATAAGTGATTTGAACTTGGTGATATATATATATGTGTGTGTGTGTGTGTGTGTGTGTATGTGTGTGTGTGTGTGTGATTTAAATCTAGTAATTTATGTTTATGTGATCGGTATAAATAGAATATTGTGATGATATTGATTAGCTATCATGGAAATTAGGGTAGTTAATAGTATCAATGGGGTTTCATTGGTACCGACATTCCTCAAATTAATTAGTCGACTCTAGGTAATTAGGTGACTAATGATGTTAGTAAAAATTACTAACATCGGTATGGTTACTCCCGGTTAAGGGGAAAAAATAAATTGATTAATTATTTTGGGTCGGAAATAGTTAATGATATCAATAGGTCGTATTGGTATCAGCAACCATTTCTGGTATGATTAGCCATTTCGGGTAAGGAGGCTAATGATTTCAAAGGTTCTTGACATCAACAACTTAGATGACAAACCATATATGGGTAAGAATTGATTAACTATTCCAGGTTAAGAATAGTTAATTATATTAATCGATTGTATTGATATTGGCACTTGAATGGAATTGATTAGTCTAACTCAGTAATGAGAGACTAATGATACTAATGAGATTCATTAGTATCGGCAATTAACTTTCAAAGAATGGGAGGCGAAGTGTTAATTAGTTATTCCAAAAAAAAGGGATAAGCTAATGATATCAAGAGAAGAATATATTAGTATCAAATAAGGATTGATCCATAAAGAGATGACATTAAAATCATTTTATTCATGTTGCGATTTCTAAGATGAAATTACTCTCGATAATTGATTAGGATATTAGATGGAAAATACATATTGCAAAGAAGTCTATGTTTAAATTTTATGTGTCAGAAGAAATGTTATAACAATTATTACCTATGGTTGTTATTATTGTCGTTATTACTTTGTTATATTTATATGTACATGTTATTTGTTATTTTTAGGCCCGTTAGGGTTACGTTAGGAGTGAACTTAGTTTAACTATCTTTTGCTATGTAATTTTGTTGTATTTCAAGACATTTACCTTCTAAACTTAAAAATGTAGTATTGACCCGTAAATTCGAATGTAATTTTTAAGTACCTATTTAAACCATGCATGTTTATAGTTGTAATTTGATCCTTCACTTGAATTTTATTGTATGGTATTATTATGCATGATATAGTTGATGTAATGATAATATGTAGCATTTTAATTATGCATTATTTCCTTTTGTGAAATTAAATTTTGTAATATTATTGAATAAGATGTGTTGTGTTAATGATGATGAGTTTGGTTCAGATTGATTGAAATCCATGATGATTGGATCCGGCTGTGAATGATATAGTAAGTATAAATCTTGTATTGTCGATAACTTGGAACCTCTCGGTGCATGGAAGACTCTGCCGAAATTTTGGTAGAAATTACAGTGGATTTTTTTAAAAACATTTCCTGAAATTTCCAGTTAACTGTTGTCTGTTGTCCTAAAAATTGGGACTGTTACAAATACTCTTTGAATAGAGTGGGTTTTATAATTGAGAATCTTTGATCTCTATAGCTTACTTAATAACACTTAAGGGATTTGACGGTGTTTAAGTGTTGTGAGAATGTGAATGTATACTCTTGTGCTATAATATGAAGGTTTTAATGCATAAATATATGTATGATTGAGGATTGATGGTTTTGAAGTTGTTTTGCTCTTAAAATAACTTATATATGATATATGTTTAGATTCTCTATTTAATTATATAACTATACAAGCTACATATATGTTTATAGGAAAAACCAGTCATTTTGTAGCCGTTACTATTCTTCTAACAAATAAAACAATCGACCAGTTCAACTTAAAATCCAGATTTGACAGTTTTAAACTCGGTGAATCTTGAACCGACCAAATGCATATCAATCTTATAATGCATGCAATGTGAAGTCTGTAAATTTTATTTTAATTTGTACTATCATGTAAGATATAAAGATTTACATTTGATCACTAAAATGAATACTTAAAAACTAAGTCTTTACTTGCTCCGCATCTTAAATTTGTTGATTGATTTCTTCATTCAGTCATTCGTGCTTGTTGATGTTCTTCATACAAACCTGTTTAAAGTTATTCTTAACCAAGTATATCATTTGTCAATTTTTCATTTAATTGTTATCATCAAAATATATAAAAATATTAATATGTGACTCAAAAGTCAACATTTCAGTCATTCCACTTTAATGGTGGTTTTCAATTTAGGTAATAAGTCCAACAAATTTATCAACTTCTCTATTCATTTATTGTCATCTGCTTGAAATTCTTACTTGGGAATGATTGTTTGAATTTCCATTACTCTCTATAAAGTAAGTATATACTCAAGCCAATAATATTTTGTTTGTTGATCAACTCATGTAATTGAGTTTTTACTTGTATTTAACCATGCAAACACAAATAAAACAATCTTTATTAGATGAGAAGTTCTCACTTCTTTGTTGCCTTTTTACTGGTTGGACATTTAAATTAGAGTGTATAAAGTCATTGATTGTTTGATTAAGATCACTTGGTCGAAAAAGAATATCTTTTGACTCGCTCATAAGAAAGGTGGAAAAATAGCTTGGCAAATTTGAATCCTAGGTAAAACTCAAGTTAGAGATTTTCTATATAACATACATTTTAATTATACTTTAAAACAGCATTAATTATTGTTATAACTTAATTTTAATCCTATTTTTCTATGTATTTTCAAAAAAGCAAAAAAGTTCAAAATTCAAAAATAAAATAAAACAGATATTTCAACGAAGTTCTCATGTCGATGTGCTTGCTAGCTGTTGAATTAATCAAACTGGTAGATCCAAAATTCTCCACAACACCAGCGAAAATCGCACTGAATCCAAGATATAGGCCATATTTTAAGGTGAAAAATAATTTTTCTAAGTTATTAAATAATAAAAAGGTTACAAAGAAATATTTTGACTACATTTCAATTGATTGCTAAACTATTTTCTTATGTAGAATTGTATTAGAGCGATTGATAGAACACATGTACGTGCTTGTGTATCACAAGAAAATCAAATACCATTTATTGGCAGAAAAAATGTACCCACTCAAAATATAATGATGGCATGTAGCTTTAACATGCAATTCATATTTATTTGAGCTAGGTGGGAAGATAATGCATACGATACAAGAATATTTCTTGAGGTGATTGACAATCCAAATATAAGATTTTTGAATCCATCATAAGGTATTGAGAAATAAAAGATGGGGGTGTTATTAAATTTGAATAATTTTATTTTTGGTCTATAATAGGAATTAAGTTTTGAACGAACATTATCTTGATGCAGGGAAATATTATTTTGTTGATTTGGGATATCCAATGAGTATGGTTACTTAGGAGCATATAGAGGTGAGAGATATCATCTGCTAGAATTTCATCGATGAGGACGACCGCAAAGTCAGGAAGCAATATTCAACTGTGTCCATTTATCGTTACGATGTGTAATAGAACATACTTTTGGAGTTTGGAAGAAAAGGTGGAGAATCTTGCAAAACATGCTTGTGTTTCTTTAGAAAACACAAGTTCAAATTGTTGTCGCATCAATGACACTACATAATTACATTCGAAGGAAGTCGATCCAAGATGTTGCATTTAATGAGTTTGATCGCCATCATGATTTTGTTCCTAATGATATTTTAACCGATGTGGTTTTACGATCACAAACACGTAGGCACTAAAAGGCTTCACATATAGATTATGTTTGTGATAGCATTGCAACAAGTTTGATAAGACAATAATGGTTTTTTTTAAGTGAATAATTTTTTTTATGCCGATTATTGTTTCTACTAAATGTTATTTTTTCTATTTAAAACATAATAAATTAATTTATGTTCTTTTCAGTTATTTTATGTACAATATCAATCCCAACCATAATTTTAACCAAACATATCATGACATGATTTTGGACAAAAAAAAATTCAAACCACAATTTTAACTAAACACACATTTTATATAAACTAACCACAACAAAAGTGATTTTTTCAAAATCACTTTTATCAAACCACAACCACAATAATTATCACAAAAACAAACACCCTCTCACTTGGTCTAGAAATAATATTTTTTGACTCACTCATAAGAAATGTTGTTAAATAGCTTGGTAAATTTGAATCCATCCGAGTACAAAAAAAAGGAACTTAAGTTAGAGATTTTCTATATAATATACATTCAAATTATACTTTAAAACACCATTGTCATAACTCAATTTTAACCCTATTTTTTCTATGTATTTTCAAAAAATTAAAAAAAATCAAAAATAAAATAAATAAAGAGAAGGGGATTAAAATGGAGTGACAAAAGAAAATGAAGGACTAAAAAATAATAAGAGACAATCGAGAGACGTTGCCTAAAACATGGAAAAGAAAAATAGCGGGGGCATTCTGCACAAAGCAAGGTTGAAAATAGGGAATTAAAAGGAGGCCATAGGTTTTATCATAAAACTCTGACCGTTTTACTTTGAATTAAAAAAAACATTTTTCTTTTCCTTCATCTTCTCCCTTCAGCCGAAGCTCAGGCCACAATCCTTTCTGTGCACGCTTCTGTGCATAGCCACCAACAACCAGCAAAACCACCCATGGCAGCCAACGAACTTTCCCTCCTCCACTAACCCACACCAGCGGCTCTCTACCCCCTCGCTGTCAGCAGCCTTTCTATCAACCATCGTATTTTACACACGATTTCAGTCCCAACCCAGCTCCATCAGCGCACACACGATTGGCAAGCATTTAATTGACGAGCAAGAACAATTAATCAACTGAATTGAGAAGCCAGGGCAAGGTGCTTTGAGATTTGAAGTGGCTCCATTTTCTTGCATCAATTTTTAAAGAGGAAGAAGGGGCAAGTGCAGATGAAATAGCCGTTGCTCGACGATTATTTGTACCTTCGCCATGTTTTATTTTTTTTATAAAATGTGTAGAAATAACACTTCATAGAGAGAAATGTTATTTCACCTATTGATTTAGCAATCCCGTTGGAGTTTCTAAAAAGAAAGAAAGAAAGAAAAGCTAAAATTACTACTATTCTTGATTGAGTTCGGCGTTTTAAAATTATTTTTTTAAAAAGTTAATTAATATTTTATTTTATTTTAAATTAATGTTTTTTTATATGTTATGTTATTTTGATGTATTAATATAAAAATAATTTTTTAAAAATAAAAAAAATATTATTTTAGTATATTTTTAAATAAAAAATATTTTAAAAAAATCCAGCTTTTCATTTACAACGTTGCATGTATATATTTATATTTAAGCTATGGTCTCTTAGCTTAAATTTAATAAAACAAATCTCTTTAATCAGTAAGTTAACATTTATATTTTTTCTTGTGATATTATACTTCCGAAGCAGAATCTTATATTTGAAAAGGTGGAAAAGAAGATTGATTTCCTGGGGATAGTTATGAATTATGGAAAGAGATTTAGGCAGCGTTTGGTAACGCGGCTGCGACTGCGTTTTCAAAAAATTTTAAATTTTTTTTTGTTAAAATTAAATGCGGTTTGTACTTTTTGGATCGTTTTGATATGCTGATGTTAAAAATGATTTTTAAAAAATAAAAAAAATCATTGACATGCATTTCGACACGAAAAGCTATTTAAAAAGTACCCACAACCACACTACCAAACACACTTTTAGAAACAGGAAAAAACAAGAAGATCAAGGGCAAGCCCAAGCCCAAGCCCAGATTGATTATAAAACAGTACAGGCCCATGAAAGTTAGCCCAACTAAGCAAAACAAAATCTACACTAAGCATGGCAGTATCTCATGACAGAAAGTCCAGGTAGTAGATGTTTCTAGAAGCACAAGAAACACAACAAAAGGTCGATTCATCTCTCCTCTTCTCTTCAGACGTCCCACGTCGACCCCCACCTACACAGATCGATTTATTTTTTAATTACTCATAAAAAAATATTTATTTTTATGTCAGTGTTAGTAATTATGATATAAATACAGAAAATAATAAGAAAAAATAAAAATGAAAAATTCCACTCGCAACAACAGAATATGTATGATATGAGTTGTTTTTTATTTAAAAAAAATATTTAAAAATATTTTTTAAATTTATACATTGCACATCAAATCATTTAAAATTATAAAAAAATTAATTTAAAATTTTTTAAAATACTTTTTAAATGTAAAAATCCAAACCAAACCCTATTTTTTTTATAAAAAAAAGAAAACAGAAAAAGAGCAGCCCTCGCTTGCGCTCCCTCTTTTCATTTAAGTTAAAGCTTTACTCGTTTCGTTTCCTTTCTTATATAAGAAAAAAAAAGATTTCTAGAACCACCCGAACCCCTACCGTCGCTCCGTATTTCCATCTCCTCTTGTATTACAGGTAAGTTCGTATCTATCTCTAACCCTAGCTTAGATTTGATTTACATCATTCTAAACAGCTTTTATTAATTAGCTACCAAATCACCGATTTGGTGTTTCCTTTCTCCTGTCTCTAGAGCTTTTTATAGATCTGTGAGTTCTTATTTCTAGATTTACCTCTAAAGATTTACAATTTTTTTCATTGATTGTAGGTCTCTTGTTGATCGTGCCTTTCTCTGTTAGATTCAGCTGATTATCATTTTTTTCTTAATTGTTTCCTGTTATATTTTAGGTTAATAGTAATAATAGTAGCAAGAAGCTATTATGGTGATTAGATTGTTGATTCAATAATTACATATTGAAGTTTGTATTTTTTACAGATTTTTTGCTGTATAATCGTCTGCATTAGTAATTGAAATTTTTATATATATATATATATATGTGGATTTGTGGGTTTAAGGGTTTTGGCGGTAGTGACTCATACACTGCAGAATTGTACCTTTCTTCCTTTTTTGTCTCTTTAGGCTGTGCTTCCATAAGGAAAAGTATGAATCCGTTTTGATTGTGTGCCTTTTCTGGTTCTTGTCTTGGGTTTGTTGTGGCTTTATATTATTTACTCTGATGCTATGACTGCTTGGATTTTTATTCCTGATTCATGCATTGCCTTTTGATCTGTGATGATTATGTTACTTTTTTCGTTAGTGGCAATTAGATTTGATCTCTGGTTGTTTTGTGCAGCTTGCCACATAACTTATAGGGCTATAACCGATTTATAAATCGGCAATTATTTTTGGCAATCATGAGTGTGGTTGGTTTTGATTTTGGTAATGAGAACTGCCTTGTTGCTGTTGCGAGACAAAGAGGGATTGATGTTGTGCTTAATGATGAATCAAAGCGTGAGACTCCTGCTATTGTATGTTTTGGCGACAAACAGCGTTTCATCGGGACTGCAGGGGCTGCCTCGACCATGATGAATCCCAAAAATTCTATTTCCCAGATCAAGCGGTTAATTGGACGCCCCTTTTCAGATCCTGAATTGCAAAGGGATCTGAAGTCATTGCCTTTTACAGTCACTGAAAGTCCTGATGGATTTCCTTTAATTCAGGCACGGTATTTGGGTGAGATGAGGACGTTCACACCTACCCAAGTCTTGGGAATGGTGTTCGCAGATTTGAAAATCATAGGCCAGAAAAATCTGAATGCAGCAGTGGTGGATTGCTGTATTGGTATTCCGGTATATTTCACTGATCTTCAAAGGAGGGCTGTTTTGGATGCAGCCACAATTGCTGGATTGCATCCTCTCCGTTTGATGCATGAGACCACAGCTACAGCTCTGGCTTATGGTATTTATAAAACAGATTTGCCTGAGAATGACCAGTTGAATGTTGCTTTTGTTGATGTTGGACATGCAAGCATGCAAGTGTGCATTGCTGGATTCAAGAAAGGTCAACTTAAGATCTTGGCTCATTCATTTGATCGTTCCTTGGGTGGTAGAGATTTTGACGAAGCTCTGTTCCAACACTTCACCACCAAGTTCAAGGCAGAGTATCACATTGATGTTTACCAGAATGCGAGAGCATGCCTTAGGCTTAGGGCTGCCTGTGAGAAGCTGAAGAAGGTTCTTAGTGCCAACCCAGTGGCACCTCTTAATATTGAATGCTTAATGGAGGAGAAGGATGTTAGAGGCATTATTAAGAGGGAAGAGTTTGAACAAATTAGCATTCCGATATTGGAACGTGTGAAGAGGCCTCTGGAGAAGGCACTACAGGATGCTGGACTTGCAGTTGAGAATGTTCATACGGTTGAAGTGGTCGGCTCTGCTTCTCGTGTACCTGCCATAATGAAGATTTTGACTGAGTTCTTTGGAAAGGAACCTAGGCGTACAATGAATTCTAGCGAGAGTGTCTCCAGGGGTTGTGCATTGCAGTGTGCTATTCTTAGTCCCACTTTTAAAGTGAGAGAGTTCCAGGTAAAATCTTCTTAACTTGTTTGCTATTAGTGTTATTTTTATGATATAATATGTTGGTGATATCTTTGCTAACATGATTATAGCTTCATATGATTTTATTCACTTAGTGCTATAGCATTGGCATCTTATGTCTTCTTTCATTTAATGATGCGACTGGAACTGTGTTAATCTTTGAATTGTTTAGATGCGCAAAAAAAGAAAGGGAATTAGACTTGCAGAGTGAGGAGCCCTACTGTTTTTAATACCTGGCTGCTATATAATTTGTTTAATGAAAAAGATGAATAATTAAGGATACCAAGTTTGAGAGTCATCATGTTATCTTAGATGCATTCTTTAATTTATTGTAGATATTGCAGTTGTTATGGCTTGGAAATGTAGATGTGCTTTTCAACCTTATTATCAGTCGCTTTGTGTGACCTTCTGCTTGCCTATGTTTTGGTTCCCAGCAATCAAAATTCTATGAAGTACATTGCATGAATTGTTGACTGTTCCTTTTCCAGGTCCATGAATGCTTCCCATTTTCAATTGCTGTATCATGGAAAGGTGCAGCTCCAGATTCTCAGAATGGAGCAGCAGATAATCAACAGAGCACTATTGTCTTCCCCAAGGGTAATCCCATTCCTAGCATCAAGGCTTTGACATTCTATAGGTCAGGGACGTTCTCCATTGATGTACAATACGCTGATGTCAGTGAATTGCAGGCTCCAGCTAAGATCAGTACATACACGGTAGGAAGTTAACATGCAGTATCAAAAATTCAAAATTTTAATTAATGTGATCGCAAGGACATGGCCTAATTTTAGTATTAATCTATGTCATATGAACTTCACTTGCAGATTGGTCCTTTCCAGTCTACAAAAAGTGAACGTGCAAAAGTGAAGGTGAAAGTCCGCTTGAATCTGCATGGGGTTGTGTCTGTTGAATCGGCAACTGTAAGTCTTGAAGAGTGTTTGTGATTCTCATTGTAGTTTATTAATAATAATATATGTACCAGCCTTACTGATGTTATGCTTCTGTCAGCTTTTGGAGGAAGAGGAGGTTGAAGTTCCTGTCACAAAAGAGCCAGCAAAGGAACCTGCCAAGATGGATACTGATGAAGCTCCCAGTGACGCTGCTACTAAGGGCCCTAAAGAAGCAGATGCCAATATGGAAGAGGCAAAATCAGCTGCCGATGTTTCTGGGGCTGAAAATGGGATCCCTGAGGCTGACAAGCCAACACAAATGGAAACTGATACCAAGGTCAGTTAGCCCCTACAATTTAGGATTGTGTAGGACCTAACTACATTAAATTTCAGTTGTGGTACAGTCAGAAGCTTGGAGGAGAACATCTTTTCCTTTTGATACATTCTTTCATAGACCCAGGTTTCTTTAAAAACTTTTTCCCTGGTTTCAGGTTGAGGTTCCCAAGAAAAAAGTAAAGAAAACAAACATCCCTGTGTCAGAGGTGGTTTATGGTGGAATACTGGCAGCAGAAGTGGAAAAACTACTAGAAAAAGAGTATGAAATGGCATTGCAAGACCGGGTTATGGAGGAAACAAAAGAAAAGAAAAATGCTGTTGAAGCTTATGTCTATGATATGAGGAATAAGGTAGAATTTAATCTTTACTTTACAGCATGACTTTTTGGCAGCCTTCATATAGTCAGATGTTACAATGCTTTTGTATTTTCAGTTAAGTGACAGATACCAGGAGTTTGTCACTGACCCTGAGAGGGAGGGATTCACAGCTAAACTGCAGGAGACAGAAGATTGGTTGTATGAGGATGGTGAAGATGAAACCAAGGGTGTCTACATTGCCAAGCTTGAGGAGCTCAAAAAAGTAAGGACTCCTATTTTTCTGAGAGTGTGTGTTTGTCCACTTCTCCTTGTCCTGTGAAAAAGGGGCTGGTTGGTTATTTCTCAAGTGCATGTTTAATGATGTTAATGATTGCAGCAAGGTGATCCTATTGAAGAGCGCTACAAGGAGTACACAGAGAGGGGATCTGTGATTGATCAGCTTGTTTATTGTGTCAATAGTTACAGAGAGGCAGCAGTGTCTAGTGATCCTAAATTTGAGCACATTGACTTGACTGAAAAGCAAAAGGTAAAGACTTGTTAGATTTTTGTATGTGGTTGTTTGTTGTGGTGAAAGTGTTAACTAAAGCCATTGTCTTGGTATGTGATAGGTTTTGAACGAGTGTGTAGAAGCTGAAGCCTGGTTAAGAGAGAAGAAGCAACATCAGGACTCACTTCCCAAATATGCCACTCCAGTTCTTTTGTCAGCTGATGTGAGAAAGAAGGCTGAGGCACTTGATAGGTATTATTTCTTGTTTCATCTTTGCTTTGAGTTTTTTCTTTGCAGTTCTCTAAGCTTAGATGGGGGGGATGTTTCTGATACGGTGTGGCAACATTCAGCTGCTTTTCCTGGCCTGTATAGGGTGAGATTTTGGTCAGCATTAAGATTAGAATGTTTGTTTCTGCAGGTTTTGCAGGCCTATAATGACGAAACCAAAACCAGCCAAACCAGCCACTCCTGAGACTCCAGCAACTCCACCACCTCAGGGTAGTGAACAGCAACAGCAGGGAGATGCGAATGCTGACCCCAGTGCTAATGCTGGTGCCAATGAGACTGCAGGAGCTGCCAGTGGCGAGGTGCCACCTGCTTCTGGAGAACCAATGGAGACTGACAAGTCAGAGACTGCATAATTCAATGCAGCTACAGAATCTGTCGTATTGAATTAAGAAATTTGGTTCCGCTGTATCAGAACAACTTTTAAGGAGGCCGAGACGAACTCTTTGGTGGGCTGACATTATGTGAGGATGTGGGTCTTTGATGTCTTTCTCATCTTTTCACCTGTGAAGCCCTCCCGTCGTGTGTGGTTCACCGAATTTTATCTTGAGAGCTAGTCTCTAGAATCCGGGTTTAAAAAAAGGGGGTTTTAAGAGAGGTTTAGGCCTCAAAGGTCTTTTTGCCCTGACTTTTGTTGTGCAGAGACCGGAGTGTACTCTTTTTTGAGGGTCAGTGTTTTAAGTGCCCGCTATTTTTTGGTTTTTCCTTTCTGTAGGATGTCCTCAGCATCAAATATTGGCTTGTTTCCCCCCCCCTCATTGTTCCTAATATAAACTTTCAAGTCTTGCTTTGCCTACAAAGCAGGGTGCCTGATTCTATTTGATCTCGATCCCAAACAGTTTTGCATACGTTTTGGTTGCCTGTACTAGGAACGCGTGGTGAAGCTGTTCGAAGAAAGTGAAGAAGCAGGCTCGCTGCTGGCCGTTGATGTTAAAACATGGTATCGTGGTATTGGTGTTTAATATTATTAGCACAGCTATCTGAAAACACTAAATTTTATTTTTTTCACTTTAATGCTTTACTTGTTTTTACACTTTTTAGTCTGTCCAGTCTTCCAAGTTCAGTAAATTGTGAGTCAATATAAAAGCTGATCTGCCAATCGATTTGAAAATAATCCAGGCAAACAGATTACTTCTGACGACATTTTCTGTCCAGAAAATGACTCAAACAGCACCTTCATCGAAAGCGTCTGACTCTGCGGACTGATTTCCGCACTTTAAAGGTCCTCTCTGATTTTACCACCAACAACTTCTGACTGCATTTACCATGAGTGTCATTGCCACCTTCATCCATGTCTTGATTTTTGAGTAGTTCTCTTTGGGCTTGAAATTAAATCCGAAAATAAGATTGATAGCAATATGAATAACACTCTTGTTGGTAGCACGAAGAGGGGTAGCACGAAGAGGGAAAATTTAATTTCTACAAATAACCTAAGAAGCTAAACAATCTCACCAACATGGCTTTATATTCATGATCAATCAAAGATTTGGAAACTAAATCAAGATATGAAGGAATTTCTAAGAAACATACACCAACCCTTGACAGAGTGACGTATATCAAGATATCCTGCTCAATCAGCATCACTAAAGGCAATAAGACAAATGTAAAAACTATCTAGAAAGAATAGACCGCAACTAAAAGAATCAAATAGATATCAAATGACGTGATAAAAAACTATCAAATGTCAGTGACATGGAGATTGCATGAATTGACTGATTTGCTGAACTGTAAAAGAGATATTAGGCCGAGTAATATTGAGATAATTCAAGCTGCCAACTAATTATTGAAATAGAGTATGATCAAGAAAAAGATCCCCCTCTCGATGTCAAAGCTTAACATCATCTCCAGAGAAGAGTCCTAAAGACCAGCTAAAGAAATCAAATCCTGAGTATATTTATATTGATGCAAAAACTCCCCAAAAAAAGTATAATGAACAAAGGTCTTTCATGTGAAAACAATCATAAAGATGTTGAAGGTTCTTAGTCAATAAAGAATCAGTTCTCACAATAACAATGTCATCCATATAAATAAATAGGAGAAAAAAACTAGTAGATGACTTGTAACATTAATAGTGGACAAAATAACTGGAAAACCATACTGACTAGAGGGATGAGATACTCCAATAAGCACCAAAAAGTAGACTTAAAAGGAGGAGGCATGGAAACAGTCTTAAGAGCAATCTTAGGTAGTGGAGCAGATCCAAGAAAAAGTAAAGTTGGTCAACATCTTTCATACATATTTTGTGGCTTGAATCGTTAAAAAGATGATAAATCCTTAAACTTAGGAAGAATTGGAGCAACAAAGAAAGGTTCAATATAAGTAGAGAAGAAATATTGATTGCTAAAGAAAACAACATTTCTAAAAATATAAAATTTGTTACAGCTCAAATAATAATAAACAGAACCTTTGTAAGAAACACTATAACCCAAAAAAAATACATTTAGCATACTAAGTAGAAAGTTTATGTCGTTTATGAGAAGACAAATAGACAAAACAAACACAACCAAAAATATGAAAATCATTATAGCTAGGAAATTTATTGTACATATGATAGTATGAGGAATTAAAATTTAACACCTGAGATGACATTTTATTTATTAGATAAACTATAGTAGCAAAGCTTCGACCCATAATTTAGATGGTACAAAAGACTTAATCTATAAGGTCTTAATGGTATCTAAAAGATGACAGTTCGCAAGCTTAACAATCCTATTATATTATTGTGGCGTATAAGGATATGAGAGATGTGAGACAACATTTTTTTTATGTAAGAAATCATGAAGTTCATGAGACATATATTCCCCACCCGAATAAGATCTCAATATCTTAATACAAGTAGAAAATTGAGACACACCCAGATAAACCGACTGTAATCATTAATAAATATCACAACGTACTTGTAATAAGCATGAGGAATAATTGGTGTAATTGTAAATCCCTGGTTATAATTTTTCTGGGTTATTAAAATATGAGAAATTTAACCGATAATAAAATGGGTTAAATTAAATTAAAAAACCTAAATTAAGATAAAAATGGTGGAATTAATGAAATAAAAAGTGAATATAGCACTAAATTATTAGAAAGAAAAATTTTGTGGGGACAAAATGAATATGTAAAAGTAAGAGGGGTCAATGTTCAAATAAAAAAAGTTTAGGGGTTTATGTACAAATGATAAGAAGGGATGAGGGTAAAGGTGTAATTAACAAGAAGATAGCACTATAAATATCATTCTATTTTCTCTCTTGTGGTGACTTGCAAGAGTAAGAGAGGGGTTAGGGTTCTTTCTTCTCATTCCTTGATGAAATCTACACCAAAATGTTAACCTAGAGTGATTAAAAAGAGTCAATAAGTGATTAAAAAAAGAAGATATTTGGGTGGTTTAGAGACTTAGAGAGAGACTGGAGATAAGACATATTGATGGTAGAAACTCCAACGGCTATAACTCCAACTTCCACCATTAGATCAGAACAATATTTGGATATGTTGTTCTTCTCTATGTCATGTACATTCACACCAGATGGATCTTCTACACCAGTCTCCGTTTGAGAGATATCATGACAGGAAAAGTTCTGGAAAAATACACTTCTGGATAGTCTTAGTCGCCGACCGTTCTCTCCTCCGTCCACTGTTGGATAGAACTATAATTTGGATAGGTGGTTCGTCCAAATGCTATCTAGATTTTAAACGGTGGAGATAAGAAACAAACACTCCAAACAACAGTTGTGCTTCTTACACAGTAGGTCTGCAATGTTTAGGTCAGTTTAGTTAAACCCAAGTTCTTGGAAATTTCACTGTTGGATGAAGTTGGTATTTAGATATGTTATACTTATAATAATGAATTACAACTTGACCTTATGGATTGTTTGAAATATTATTAGTTTGGTATTTATGGTTGTTTGAAAGTGCTTTCTATGACAGCCCTGGAAATCTATTGGGGGGGTAAATACCACTAATGCTTTATTTTTTTTAGGGGCTTTTTCGGTTCACACAGAACCAATTTTGGCAGTAGTTTCAAACAACCATAAATAACAAACAAATAATATTCTAGACAATCCATACGGTCAAGTTGTAATTCATTATTATAAGTAAAACATATCTAAATATCAACTTCATCCAACAGTGAAATTTTCAGAAACTTGGGTTTAATCGAACTGACCTAAACATTGCAGACCTACTATGCAAGAAGCAGAACTTCTGTTTGGAGTGTTTGTTTTTGATCTCCACTGTTCCAAATCTAGATAGCATTTTGAAGAACAACATATCCAAATTATAGCCTGATACAACTGTGGACGAAGGAGAAAATGGTTGGCGACTAAGACTGTCCAGAAGTGTATTTTTCTTAGAAACTTTCCTCCCATGATTTGTGTCAAACGGAGATTGATATAGAAGATCCCTCCAGTGCGAATGTACAAGACATGGAGGAGAACAACATATCCAAATATCACTTTGATCTAATGGTGGAAGGTGGATTTATAGTCGTCGGAGTTTATGCCATCAATATATCTTCTCTCCGACCTCTCTCTAAACTCTCTAAGCCATCAAAATATCTCTCTTTTATCACTTATTGACTCTTTTTAATCACTCTAGGTTAACATTTTGATGTAGATTTTATCAAGGAATGGGGAGAAAAGATCAAAGAACCCTAACCCCTCTATTGATTTATGTTTTATTGGATTTGGTTGTAAATCGATGTTTTAAGTTATTATACATTTTTTTTTAGAACTCAATTATGTATTCGTATACATTTATGTTATTCCCTTTTTTCAATCCATTTATATGATACACTAATATTTAAGAAAAGTCATTGTGCTTATTATGTGTGGATGCGCTATATGGAAGGATTGAATGGTGTGTGTGATCGTTTAATGGAATGTTTGGCCTACTGAGAAGTGGGGATGTTACAGTAATATCCCAAACATCACTATGAATAATATTAAAGCTCATTATAGCACGGCTACTAAGAAAAGTGAATGGAAGGGTTTTATTCTTCCCTAATTTACATGTAGAATAATCAAATAGAATATTATGACAAGAAAATTGATCTTTATTTCCTAAAAAACCAGAGTTTAACAAACAAGACAAAATAATAAAATTTGGATGGCCTAAACATTTATGCCACACTTCACCTTTATTTTTAACAGTATTACAAGCAAAAAATAGAAAATGAGAAATTAAAAAATGCAGTGGAAATAGTTTTTCAACTTTAAACCTTTTCATGATCACTGTCCCTAACACCTAATCCTGCACAAAATAATCATCACGAGAAAAACACACATTACAAAAATTCTCCACCAATTGACCAACCAAAATATGTTTGCAGACAACTTTAGTAATACAAACACATTCTTAAAAGTTAAATTGATATACTAACCTTAGTAATATGTATATGATCTCTGTTAGTAATCTGAATTTGTGATGAACCATGATATATACGCATATTTTTAAGCATACTAGATGAGTTGGTTATATGATTTGAAATAGCATAATTAACAAGCCAAAGTTGATAATTAATATTATTACCTTATAGCTTTAAGGCTGAAAAAGATGAAGCAATCATTTGTTGTACCATTTTAAGAGTAATAATACTAGATTCAACTATATGGATGGGTTGTCATACGCTATAACTAGAAAAGCATTGATTTCATGATTTAGAGGACGAGGGGGGTACTTCTTGATAATATGTTCTTGGTATTTGCAATAATTGCATAACTTCTTTCTATAATTGTTACAATGTTTTCATATTCTTTGCAACTATAACACTATATATTGCTCATATTCCTACCCTTCCCTTTTCTTCGAGCCATAAAAGCAACTGTAACATAATTTTTTTACGTGCAAATGCCTTATGCTTTTTGCAAAGTAATTCCCTAAAACAAACATTTAAGAAGAGCAAAGATTTCGGTTCATTAAGTTTGAGTGAATAATCTCAAATTCAAATCATAGTTTCATTAAAAATTAACCACGCTTGCTTTAGGCATGAACTTGTTGAACAATAGAGAGAGATTTAACGGGCACTTTGACATAACCTATATTAGTATATTTTGCCTATAAACTCTGAAAGTCAAAGTTGTAATCCTTGATGGAAAGGTTGTCTTCAAAATAATTAGAAATTTCATTTTATAATTAATAACATCTAGCAATGTTTTCTTGATAGTAAACCTTTTTTAGGTACTCCTACATGGCTTGTGTTGTCATACATGATCTTAGATCAAGAACAATATTAGGGTTAGCAAACTCTAAAATCCAACACATTACCCGAGCATCTTTGACCTTCTATTGAAGTAACTTTATATAATCATTGGGAGCTGGATCACTCCCATCCATATGATCCCATAATTCTTTCCCCATGACAAGTACTTAAAACTAGAATTCCCAAGTTGAATAATTTTTTCTAGTGATTCGAACACTAAGCAACTCAAAATTGTTTGATGTTATCTTCTCAATAAACACAACAAAACCATAACAAACAACTAAGACTAAAAGAAAATCCAAGAGCCCTAGGTATCTATAACTAATTATCCAGTTAAGAAAATGAAAGAAAACCACAACATAACCAAAAAAATAGCCAAGAATAATAGAAAATCCAGGACCCAAGAGTCATGGGTATTTATGATTGATTAGCCAGTAAAAAAAACCAAAGAAAAACCAAAACAAGATAGTGAAAAACAAATTTAGAAATAAAACTCTAATACGATGTTAAATTAGCTAAATGACTTTTCTCTATGAGAGTTTCTTTTATTAAATAGAAATAATTCAGATTTACATCCCACAAAATAAGATACTATTAATTACATAAATATTGACAACAATTAGATAATACTAACTATTTGACTTCGGCTCCTTTGAATTGTTTTTTGTCTATGCAGGCTTTTCAGATGCATTTTTGTAGCTAAAAAAATTATAAGTGGAAATAAAATTTTTTTTATAAATATATATAATCAAATAAATCAAGATCTATGTATGTTAATAAATGAAAAAAAATAATCATTAATGATAACTAAAAATAACATTGGAAAAATCAAAAGACAGGTTAGATCAAGATATTTAATCGTACAAAATAAAATATTTATCCAATTGTGTTTGCTAAATTTATTTATAAAAATATTTTTTTATTCAATCAAATGATAATATAAATAGACATATATATTAAATTGATTGAATAAAATAATAGGAAAAAATACTATGCAATGTGGCACATATTTAAAATATTATCTGAAAATAAACATTTTTTATTTTTAAAAATAAATTTTATCTATACAAAAGATTAAGAAAAAAAGATTTATAGATGAACAAACAAAATCTCTTCAAAAATTAAATACACCTAATTTTTTTTTAAAAAAAGCTTTATAAAAAAATGTTAAATAAGCAAAAAAAAAAAACAAAATTCACAAATGAGTGATATTAATTGAATCATAACTTTAAGAATTATTTTAAAAAATGAAATTAAAAAAAGGTATCAATTATAGGAAAAAGCAAAATTAGAAAAAAATAGCCATAGTGTTATGGCACAACTTGTCAAATCCGTGATCCGAGTCATGGACTCAACCAAGTGTTAAGTAGCTTGTTTATCTCTCTTTATATATATAAAAGGAAAAAAGAGAGCTATAATAAAAAAGGGCAAAAATAAAGCCCGGGTGCTCGAGCCTATTGCCTAGTACGCTTAAGGTATTTCAAAGAAAAGCTCAGTCATATAGGTGGATCGGACCTTCAAGCCTAGACTCATGCGTATGGGCTTGTTTTTACTCTTTTTTTTTTTTTTTAAAAAATATATATATATAGATGATATTTCATTGGTGAGTCGAGATTTCAGCCATCACTATAGTGGCTGGAAAAACTAGGTAGTGTATCTTTTATCATAAAAATTCATTTTTTAAGCCAATTCAACCCTCGTCAACAACCTTGTAGCATCTATTAACAAACCTATCAACCTAAAAAATACCAAAAAAGATTAAAAAAACCATCCATTTTGGTGGTTAGCAATGACTTGAATGACGACTTTCTCGGTCATTGTCAAAATCTAGCAACCCCTCTCTCTCCTCTTCTTAACCAAGAACTGAAAAATAATACAAATAAATTTTTATATCAAAAGTGGTTTTTTGGAATTTAAAGAGACCTAAATTGTATAAATTATATTGTTTTTAAAGATTGAGGACCTAAGTGTATTTTTCATGAAATCCTCAGCATACCACAAATGTATGATGTCTTTTTCATTTCAATCCATTTTCTTTAAAGTTCACTCTTGCATAAGAAATCAAAAGTAATTGTCCTTCAATTAGGATCAAATCTCCCAAAATAAAACTTTGAAGACCACAATAAATTACTAAAAAATGAACAATAAGTCCATAGTGTTGTGTGTGTGTGAATGATACTCATCTACAGTAAAAAAAAACCCCATACCTTTTAGTGTTTTCTATAATACTTTATATGAAAACTATTGATTCTAACAAAAAGGTCCACGCTAATAGTGCCTTTGTTTCAATTTTTGAAAGTCAGTAACTTGTTTGGCTGAATAGGTAACTTTAGCAGTATAAGTTAAAACAGTCACTGTATCGGACATGTCACAATGAAGCTTTGTTACAGATTCTCCACTCTTAAGCTCTTTATAAGACCCATAAGCAATAGACATTTTTGGTTCCATATTTAGTTTCAAAGAGCCCTTAGGCAATCTGATAGCAAGGTTAAGAGGTCCACTAAGATGATGCGTATGCTCCTTAAAAGGAAAACATCAGGTAAATTTAGCATCATATCATGGCAAACTTTCATCGAATGCATTGGATGAGGGCCAATCTTTCAGCTTCAGTATCCGAGACCATATATTTCTATCAAACCAATTGATGAAGTCCCAAAAAATACAAGACTTATGTGTTGGATAATCGGTTAATCTCTTGATTTTAGCAATATGATCCATTCTCCCTAGCCAAGGTAGCTCAAAGCTTATGTCTGGTAGGCCAAGGTGTCTGGTACCTGTAAAAAGTCTGTTTTTATAGATTTGAAGACTCTTAGATGCTTAAGTATCTTTTTAGATAGAGAAAGTGCAACAATATTTTAAAAAGATAGACTCTGAAAATATGCATGTTAAAAATATTGAGAATGAAGAGATTGTCAACCTGAAGCTTGAAGGATTCATGAGGTATTTATAGCTCACGAGTCTTTTTTTTTTTATGGAGATGAAGGGCTGAAGAGTCATTTCAGTCCTATGATATTTTGAATTGTATTTCATTTAAAATAACACGTATAAAGTATTAAGGGATTTATGTGAACATGAAAAATTACTGAAAAAGTACTGGGCTCAGGTGAGTTACTTGAACATATTAGGAGCAAAAAATGAACTATTAGAGGTTTTTAGCCCGTTAAATATGAGATCATCACTGGCCATCTTTGTTTTTGAAAATGGACATTAATATCCACCTCTTACCAATCCAAATAGTAAATACCCTTCATATTAAAAAAAAATAGCATGTCTTTTGTTTTTTACGAAGGCATACCAGATAATTATTGGCTCCTAACTTAGAAAGTAGTTTAGAAGTATGATAATTATTATGATTCAAAGTAATTTTTACTTGAAAATATATTAAAATAATTTTTTTTTTAAAAAAATTATTTTTAATATCAGTATATAAAATAATATAAAAATATAAAATAAATTAATTTTAAAATAAAAAAAATTAAAAACTTACTGCTACCAACGTTGACATTACCATTGGCATTAAAGCAGGTACACCTTTGAACGGGAGCAATAATTTTATATTTTTTGCCAGCTCTGAAAGTGAAAGGGAGGCAGCATCTCCTGGGGCTGCGAGCAAACGTTTTAGTACTAGAGTGCCAGAGCCACAAGCACAAAGGATGCTTCTATATTCATCTGCTTTTTAGAAACAGATTGAGAATGAATGAGGTATAAACCATGTTTTTAAAAAATTAATATTTTTTTTTTGATAAAATTTAATAAAATTTATATATTTTAAATTGTTTTGATATGGTAATATCAAAAATAATTTTTTAAAAATAAAAAAATATCATTTAAAACATTTTAAAAAATAATTAATACTACACTTCTAAATAACTCTTAATATAAAAATCTGACGAGCAATTTGTATAACGCTTGTGATATTTCAAAATAGAAGCTCTACAATTATCACAAAACATATTCTCATCTGCCACCGAGGATAATTATTTTCGGTTTAATTTGATTTTTATCAAAAAAAATAATCAAACTGGTTTTTTTTAAAAATCCAAAACTGTTCGGTTCAGTTATTTTAGGATAAAAACTGGTTCAAACCGACCAGTTTCAGTTTGGTTTTCGGTTCAATTCGGTTATTTTATATTAAAAACCAAAAACTATATTGTTTTTTGGGATCATTTTTGTAATTTTTAATGGGTTTGGTTTTGGTTTGGCTAAGTATTTTTTCCAGTTTTTTGGGTTTGGGTTCGGTTCAGTTTTTTTAGTTTCAGGTTTATAAACCGAAACCGAACTGAACTGATCGATTTTTTAAAAATTCTAATAAGTTCTTTTTACAGTGCAGTTGTTTTATTTTTTTTAAAATTTTTTTAATTTAATTAGTTTTTCAATTTTTTTTTCTCTACCGTGTCTTTCTCTCTATAACATTTGTTCTTCATCCAACTGTTACAAAAATGGAACGAGAGCACCCTGCAAACACTTGGCGTGCCCCAGTTCTTCTTCCTTGCCTTTTCACTGTTAATTTAACTATACATTTCATATAATGTACCCGTTTAAAATGTAGCTGCACACGAAATCACTCTAATTTCATACATTCATACCCGCCACAATAGTAAGATCAAATTTATTTATTTTTTAATTATTTTAGCACTTTCTTAATTAAAATTTTTATTAGGTTTAAAGTGGTAAAATAAAAATATATCTTTTATTATAATTTCTAAAGTTCAATCTATTAAACTTTTTCAAGTTTTCACCCTACATAGAAAAAAATAATGATAGAATTCTCACTATTAAAATAGTATTTGTCAAAACAATATTGGTTAGAACAACCAAATTTTAAGTAGTAAAAAATATGATATAATCTAAAAACAATAGCCAATAATATTCTAAATAAATATTTAAGCTCTATAATAAGCAAGTAATAAAATAAAACTTGTAAAAGAGCAACTTTTTTAAATAAAAAAATTTAAATTATACAAGATAAAATCATCAATTATTTCACTTACAAACTATACTATATATAAAATTAGAATCGTATAAATAATATTTTTATTTTATAAGTTTCAAAGAAATATTGAAAAGGTCACAAACAATACTATTTAAAACTTAATTTTTTTAAACAAAACTTTCTAGAATGTATTTATTCATTGCATTATCTTGTTGTATATGTGAACAAAACTAACCTAAAATCTTTGATGCTAATCTTATATTGTATAAGGAAGATATCATGAACTATTATAAACAAACCAATAATTCACTTATTGAAAAAAATATATCTATAAGATTTATGATATGCATCAAATCATTCAAATAACATGAAATATAATTTTAGAAAATAAATATAAATTTATAAGAAAAATATATTGTAACCTTCTAAATTTTTTTTAAAAATCATAACATACCAAAAGATTATATATGAAAGTTTATAAAATTAATATTAAATCTATATGTCAGAATATAGCAACTTAAAAAAAAAGTTAAATTATGACTTAAATTTAAAGAAGTTAAAATCTATTTAATAATTAATCTATATAATTTTTTTTCACATTATAAACTAAAAAAAATCCAATATAAAGAATAAACCTTAATAATTGTAGATCAAATATTTGTAAATATATAAATATTAGAAAAGTGAGTAATAATGTTTAGTTTATTATAACAAGACATCTAAACATAAAAAAGTTTATAAAGAAAGTCTAGAATTCATACAAGTTTAAATCTATAAACATGTAAAATAATAACTTATGGTAAATATATTTTTAATATAAATATAATACTAGCATGCATACTAAACATATATCTAAATTTATAATTGATATTAATTAAAGTCTTAACATACATATTAATAATAAAAATATACATGCTTAAATTAAAAACAAAGAAATATACCTACTTATTTAAACACTTTAAAATAATAAAATTTTTATTATTATCAATAATAAATATTTTATCTTTAAAATTTTATTACTTCTTATTTATATAATTAAAATATTTAAAATATTCCTCCCAAAATTCAAACACCAACTTAGTCTCAAAACCTAGTGCAAAGAATCCCAACCCAGTTCTTCAAACCAGCCTGTCCTTCTCTCTCCTCCAGGCGGCGACGGGGAGTCTTCCTTTTTTGCTTTAACTCACTCGAATAATATATGGAGCGATATCTTCTCTCTTAGTGCAGAAGTCTGTGTCCCAAATGGCTAAAATGGTGGTTCTAAGACACATTACTTCAAAGCGATCATTATCAACTTTTCCTTTTCTCTCTCAGAGAATTAAACAAACAGGTACCGTTCACCTTTCCAAATTCCACTCTTTGACATAAACAACAACAACATCAAAGTATTGTCTCTTTATTATTTATTTACATAATCTTGTTGAATTGTATTTGTAGCAGAAAAAGAAATAGTTGAAATGTTCAAGGTACCCAGTTCAAAGGATGATGAAATGCAAAACTTGCCCACGCAAAATATCAAGTTCTCGAGGAGAGACCCTTCGGTTAGGACATTAGATGAGAGGTTTATAAGGATTTTGAAGATATTTAAGTGGGGACCTGATGCTGAAAAGGCCTTGGAAGTGCTCAAGTTGAAAGTGGATCATCGATTGGTTCGTGAGGTTTTGAAGATAGATGTTGAGATTAATGTTAAGATTCAGTTTTTCAAGTGGGCTGGCAAGAGGAGGAATTTTGAGCACGATTTGACTACTTATATGCCTCTAATCCGTTGTTTGGATGACTGTGGGTTATTTGGTGAAATGTGGAAGATGATCCAAGAAATGGTCAGGAGCCCGACGTGTGTTATTGGTCCGGCTGATTTGTCTGAAGTTGTGAAGATATTGGGCAAGGCCAAGATGGTGAATAAGGCACTTTCTGTCTTCTACCAGATAAAGAGTCGCAAGTGCAAACCAACGGCGAGCACCTACAACTCTATGATTTTGATGTTGATGCAAGAAGGGCATTATGAAAAAATTCACGAGCTTTACCATGAGATGTGTAATGAGGGTGACTGTTTTCCAGACACAATGACATATAGTGTGCTTGTTTCGGCGTTTGGGAAATTGGGTCGGGATGATTATGCTATAAGGTTGTTCGATGAGATGAAGGCCAATGGCTTGCATCCAACTGCAAAGATTTATACTACCTTGCTGGCAATCTACTTCAAGTTAGGTGATGAGAAAGCTTTGGGTTTGGTGCAAGAGATGAAGGATAAGGGCTGTGCACCTACCGTCTTCACTTACACCGAGTTGATTAAGGGACTAGGAAAATCTGGGAGGGTTGAAGATGCTTACAGTGTATTCTTGAATATGTTAAAGGATGGTTGTAAGCCTGATGTTGTGCTGATAAACAATTTGATCAACATTTTTGGAAAAGCAGGTCGCTTGGAAGATGCGCTTAAGCTTTTTGACCAGATGAGGTCTTGGAAGTGCGCGCCAAATGTGGTTACATACAACACTGTAATTAAGGCTTTATTTGAATCCAAAGCTCCAGCTTCCGAGGCTGCTTCATGGTTTGAGAAGATGAAGGCAAATGGTGTTACTCCCAGCTCGTTTACGTACTCAATTCTTATTGATGGTTTTTGCAAAACAAATAGAATTGAGAAAGCTTTGTTGCTTCTTGAAGAGATGGATGAAAAGGGTTTTCCGCCTTGTCCAGCTGCCTATTGCAGCCTTATCAACGCTCTTGGAAAGGCAAAACGATATGAAGCTGCAAATGAGTTATTTCTGGAGTTGAAAGAGAATTGTGGACGTTCAAGTGCTCGTATATATGCTGTGATGATAAAAAATCTTGGAAAGTGTGGCCGTCCGAGTGAGGCAGTAGATCTTTTCAACGAGATGAAGAAAATTGGATGCAATCCTGATGTTTATGCTTACAATGCACTCATGTCAGGGTTGGTAAGGGCTGGTATGATAGAAGAAGCTTTTTCTGCGCTCAGAACCATGGAAGAAAATGGTTGCACTCCAGACATAAACTCGCATAACATTATTCTAAATGGCCTGGCTAGGACAGGTCGCCCAGAACAGGCAACTGAAATGTTTATGAAGATGAAAGATTCGTTGATCAAGCCAGATGCAGTGTCGTATAACACCATTCTTGGCAGTCTGAGCCGCTCTGGCATGTTTGAGGAGGCTGCAAAGCTGATGAGAGAGATGGGTTCAAGAGGATTTGAATATGATCACATCACTTACTCATCAATTCTTGAGGCGGTTGGTAAGGTTGATGAAGATGATGAACCCAACTTTCCATGAAGGAGACCTGGTATTGTCTCAAATTCATTCCCTTACCATTACTGTTAATTTATTATGAAATTTACATACACATTACCTGTGCATTATAATGGTAGTTTGACTGGATCCATTTATTAGCATGAAGACTCCCGCAGGGGAGGATAAGCATCAATTTTCTTTCATTATCTTATCTTTCTGATACTATGAGGATGCACCGATACCAGAATACTTTTTATACAATGGCAAATTCATTGGTAAAAAAAATACTTTGGAATAATATTTCATACTAGAGTCATCTCATCATGCTTGCAAATGAATCATTGAGAGGTATTGCTTAAGGGGAAGGGGGGAGAGATTGCCAGATACCATTTTTTTTTGGGGCTTGCATTTTGATTATTGACACTGCACTTGAAATTAAAATCTGTTAAGTTAACTTAAAGAAATTCAGTAAAGACCACTGGGCTAATACTTACTCTTGATCAAAATTGGGAAAGCTTAAAAAGAGAATATTTGAACCAATCACAGAAACAGAATATGAATATCATAAAACTCTATTTCCTGTACTCTTGAAGCTCATAAAGCCACAGAGGTTGACTGTCTACCTAGTTTTTTGTATTGGGTAGGACTGTATGCGTTTTGTCAATCATGATGCTTAAGTGATTCAGACAGGTCAAAAGAACACTGGCTAAATAAACTATAAGAAACCCACTTCCCTGAAGTGGTGCTGTAGCTTATACAACCCTCTGTCGTGAGTGCAGTTGAAACACTTGAAAAGCTACACGTGCCTTAATTAATTAAAGCAAATGTTTTGTTGAGCCTTTTTTATCCTGATTTTCTTACTTCACTTGCCTGAGAAAAGGACAGAAAAAGGAAAAATATCTCATTTCTCCTGAGAAGAGGTGAAGCAGCTTTTATCAGTTGATTTGTAGTTTTTTGGAACCATGCCTCGGCTTCTGATGACATCTAGTCTTGCATGATTAAATTGTGTCATGAAAGACTTCCTGAAACTGCATCTGTTGTTCAGTCATCATCATACCTACCATATGGCCCTTGCATGATTAAATTGTGATAGACTTCCTGAAGCAATTTTCTGTTTTTGGGCATCATTGCATCTGTTATACTGTTGTGAAGTGATGGACTTCTTGAGTGCATGTCAAACTGCTAGACATGGTTCTTACAATTGCAATGAAAACCAATAGCGCAGCGTTATTTTCAACAACTATAAATGTGTTATAGAGGCCCACTAAGCTCCAATAATGGATTCAAAGTCAGTATTCTTCAAAACAGCTGAGCACCTGTAGTGTTGTTCAAATATGATGTTGTGGAAATTTTGTTTGTTGCAAAGTAGAAGAGGAACAAAATCTCTCTATCTTTCTGAAAGAAGTGGCTATGTGCTTCTTGCTGCTGTGTGGTATTATTTATCCTTGCTCTCTTGCTCCATTTTCTGCTTTGTCTTGTGGGATGAATTAAAGGGATCACAAATTGGGTCATTCAACTGACAGATTCTTTATGGTAACAGGTCCTTTTGGTTTGTTCACGTAGACTTTGGAGGAATGCAATCTTCACCAAGTTGAAAAAACCCTTAACAGCTTAAGGGTATATGTTCTTCCACTTTCATCAGATTGCTGACCTTTTCTTTTATTGCATCTTTCTCTGCAGTTTCATTTTTTTCCTTGTTCCTTTTGTGGTTTCATTTCAGGTTGTGTTTGTTTTTCTTGCAATTTTATATTTTATATTTTGATTCTTAGATTTAATTATTGTGTTGAGCAATGACACTAATAAACAGTGACATGCTTATTTGATTCCATTAAGAGGTAATCAATAAGCTTGAACCAAGCTTAATTCAAATGCAGCTTATTTGACGAATGACAATTTGAAGTGTGCATCAATCATGATTTATGGCTCTTGCTGCTTTCATGGATTTATTTACAAGGGATTTTGAGTATCGAGGCATATGATTTATGCATATGCTGATGACTCTTGTTACAGTTATATTTGACAGTGTGCTTGGGGGTGCATGCCAATAAAATGGAATTTGAACGGCTTGCGTCTCTGAAAAAGAATGAAATTTTAACTTATGTTGATGATTGCATACTATCTGGGTGTTATTTTACATTCCAGGGTGATCCATGTTTCATTTATTTCCACTTGTGAGATTGTTTGTTGATGGATTGTAGTAAGCAGTCATGTAATCAATCCATCAACAATGATTTATAGTGATTATGTTCTTTTCTCATTACTTCAATTATTCCGTAGTCAATTTTGATTCATGATTGCTTTATGCAGGTTGCCCCTTGCTTTACTAGGACCACCAGTTTATCAAATAAATCGACGAACTTTTTACCAAGCATGAACTTTTACCAAGAACGAGTGTGATTGGTTTTGATTTGGGCTGAGAACTGCACTGTTGCTGTTATCAGGCAAAGTGGCATTGGTGTTGTGCTTAACAATGAATCATTTGGAAATGGAGGGATAACTGGTTAGAGGGTTTTGGGCCGCTGGAGCAACATGCTACTCAAATCATTTCGGAGGAGTTGGTTAATGCTTCTGTTGCGGATATGGTGATCAATAATGAGCAATGGAGCTGGGAATCTTTTCTCACTTGCTCCCCATGCAGATAGTGTTGATCATGGCTAATTACCTTCCCCCCTCAAGTGCTATGGAAAAGGAGGCGGTTTATTGGTGAAACACCACATCAGGTGCATTTACTACTCAGTCTGCATATGATGCACAAATTAATGAAGTGAATTCTAGTCATCGCAAGGATCCTATTTGGCGATTGGTTTTGAAATGGAAAGGTCTAGAGTGGATCAAGGCATTCTTATGGACAGTGGCTCAAAATGGTTTGTTGACAAATGAGGCTTGAGTGCGTTGACATTTTACAGAGAATCCTAGTTGCCATCGTTGCTTAGGGGAAACAGAGAGCACGTTGCTTGCACTTAGAGACTGCCCTATTGCTACTATTATTTGGAATTCTCTTGTTAAACCACGGGACAAGGAAATGCTTTTTAGTGCAGGAGAGACCACTTGGCTGTTAAGAAGCCTCTCGGCTTGTGATGAGGCCACAGCAGTAGTTACTTGGTCTACAGTATTTGGAGTAACAATCTGGTACTGGCGGAAGTTTAGAAACCAAAGAATTTTTGCCAATGATTCTATGTCTCACACTTGTCCCTTGAACGTGATTAAGAGTCTAGTAGCAGACATAAAACGTACCAATGAGGTAGATGGCGGAGCTTGTAGCAATATGAAGTGAGTTGGATTGGTTGGAAATACCCTCCAAGGGAGTGGATGAAGCTTAATGTTGATGATAGTAGAAAGGGAAATTCTGGGTGCTCCGGAGCAGATGGACTCATTCGGGACAGTAATGGATCTTGAATTGTTGGATTTGCTATAAATACTGGTGTGGGAATCTCAGTTAGAGCTGAGCTATGTGCAATTACTGCTGGATTAGAGAGTATTACCAAACTGATTATTGAATGGGATTCTGAGCTGGTGATAGATTGCATTACAAAGGAGTCAATTAAAATGGATGCGAACTATATTTTAATTGTCAAAGCAAGGGAACTATTAAAAAGAGATTGGGAAGTGGTAGCGCAACATGCATTCAGGGAAGCCAATTTAGTAGCAGACTGTTTAGCAAACTTTGGGTTAAGTAAAGATCTATTTGACAGGGGATTGGGAATAATTACCAATCCTCCTTTAATCTTAAACTCTTTCTTGTATTTCGATCTCATTGGGTCCATTTTTTCTCGTTTGATTTAATCTAGAGCTAATCTAGCTCTAACTTGAAAAAAAAAGAAACTTCCACTCTTGCATGCTTTGGTAGCAAAAACTGATTCTTCTCAAGTTTTGTGTGAATGGTTTGTACGAGTATATGATTATTTTGATAAAATCTGGTCATCAGGAAACATTGTCAACAAATCAAAACTAACTTCATTTGAGAATCTTGTTGGTAGAATCAAAACTACTTCGTGCTAGAGATAAACTATCCAGACGGCTGCCATGAGAGAGAGAGTGAGGAGAAATTTCTTGTTCAAGTAATTATGCTAGTGAAAGTTCTCTTGGAAGTAGGAAGTATTTTGGTTTATGCAAGTAATTATGATTTCTCTTCTCCGAGTTTACTTGAAAAGCAGTCCTAGCTCACCCCCATTTTTCTAGTGGCCAGAGTAAAAGTCTTCCTAATACACCTCCAACGTATTTTATAAGACTTCAATTTTCTTTCGGAGCAAGAATTAGGACCTTCTTCCATAAAAATAATATAAATTATATCTTAACATTTTACTTAAATTAAATTAAATTTTTAACATAATATCAAAACAAAAAAACCTTTTAAAAATTTTATTTTCACTCTATTTAATAGAATTTAAAAACAATAATGCTTGTTTTGGTTTTAAAATTATTATTACTTTTGTGGTATGTTATAAATTTTAAAAATTATAATAAAAATTAATGTAAATCGAATTGAAGAAAAAACATGATTTATCATGAATTTTATTAAACAACTTATAGATTGAAAAAAACTATAAATAAAAAATAAAAAGAACTTAAAAAGAAAAAAACCATAAAAATAAGTGATATTTGACACATAATATTCAAATTAACTTAATTATAAGTTATTTAAATTGATGGGAAAAGCAAAAAAAAGAAGTAATAGATTAAAAAAATAAGTTATTTAAATGATATGCTGTCTTTCCCTAAAAAAAATTAAAAAACATGCCTAGAAATACGAGCTTAGGCTTGAAAGTCCATGCACTTGAACTCTTTTTTAAAATTATCAAGTATGTTAAATTTATTTGTCGAAAAACTTATCATACTTTTCATGCATTGTTTAGGTACTTTTGTCGAATCACATAATGATTTGAAAGGCTTGTGAACTTTCTTTTCTCCCCCCAACAACAAACCTTTAGTGTTATTTCATATAGACTTTTTTGTCCACATCACTTTTTAAGAAAGCTATTTTTATATCTATTTAATATATTTTAAACTTGTTAATAATTACAATGATTATTGACGTTCATATGGAAGTTATTCTTGACACGAGTGAAAAGGTGTCAAAATAGTCCATGCCTTCTTATTATTTAAAACATTTCACAACAAGTTTTGTTTTATATTTATCAATAATTTTATCAACTTTCATCTTTCTCTTAAAGATCCATTTATGGCCTTATAATTTACTTCTACGTGGAAGATTCACTAGTTCACATTATAATTTTGCATAATACATTCAATTTATATATTGATTTCTTCTTTCAAATAAAAAGATTTAGAATAGAACATGAACTCTAAATAGTTTTAATGTTCTTTTTTAGCAAGAAAGTTAGAAGATCATGATCGGATGTTTTATTTAGTTTTCATTCTCTTATCTCAATCTCATCATCTTCTATTTAATGATTACCACTCAAGCTTATCCCATTCATCTTTTTAAGTGAATGATTTTTTTATGCTTTCTTAAAAAAAACATATTTTCAAATAATATAGCATTAATTGATTATATTATTATATTAGAATGAATATCCTCAATACTTAATTTGTGACAAAAAACAAATATAAACCATTATTATAAGAATATCCAATGAATACACAAACTATAGATTTATGTCCTATATTGAATATTTTGGGATTATGTATTGCAACTTTTGCAAGATACTCCCACACTTTGAGGTATTTGTAAAAAGATCCTATACCTTTACATATCTCATATGATGTCTTTTCTAACTTTTTATGGGGTACTTTGTTAAATATATAATTCGTAGTCAAAATTGTAACTCTCAAAAAGTTCTAAGATGCTCTCAAACTTATCAACATGATATTTATAACTTCTTTTAGAGTTTCTTTCTTACCTTCAGCGATACTATTTTATTTAAGTGAATAAGCGATAATTTTAGGGATAATACCATCTTGAGAATAAAATTGACTAAAAATATACTTTATATTCTCTAGCTCCTATTATTTCTTAATTCCTTTATCTTTTTTATTATGTTGATTTTTAATTTCATTCTTGTAATTCTTAAACATTTCAAGAGTTTTATCTTTGTTTCTTAACAAATAGGTATAATAATACTTTATTGAATCATTTAAAAAAGAAATGCAATACTTTTTACCACCTTTATTTTTTATAAATTTTAAATCACTTATATTAGTGAATTAAATCTAGAAGTTTGTAACTTTTTTCGTTTGATTCTACAAAAACTTCACACTAATAATTCTTCTAAACTATAGTTAATAATTCAAGATTAATTGATCTTTAAATATAATTATAATTCACATATCCAATATATTGTGTCACATATCTTAACCAAGTAAGAACAAAAGACATTCTTATTATTATTAATCTCACCATTGTTTATAATAATCATTATACTTAATTTAAGAAGTCATCACATATATAATTTTTTTCTATAAACATTTTATTTTAGTGAGTATAAATTTATCACTTTCAAAGAACATCTTATAACCTTTTTTGCTCAATAATAAATTAGATATTAAGTTTTTTCTAATGTCAACTATATGAAGAACATTGTTAAGTATTAAGAACAAGAACTTTTTGAGAAGTTATTTTTAGAATGACCTTTACAATGCCTAGTATTTTAGAGAATGATGAATCCCTCGTGTATGTTCACCATCTATTTTTTTTATAAGTGAAGACCACCTTCTTCTCAACTTATATATGTTTTACAATACGAGTAACTTTGAAGGCAATCATATACAAACTCATCCACAACACTTATGTTATCAACCTCATATACATTAGCTTGAATAGCCCGTGATCTCTTTATATTGTCTTGTTAAGCCTTGCTTTTACAATCATTAACTTAATGTTTAATTTTACTGTAGATGTAGATGAAACGTTATTGTTTTTTTTTATTCTTAATTTTAGCATGAGATCTTTAATTTTCACCTTTTTTTTACTCATGTTATGTTTAAAGTAGTTATTGAAGTCTTTTCAAGATTATGGTAATTTCTCAATAATAATAACAATGATTTGTTAAAATACTTTAGTATCAATTTTTCATTCATCCCTGTTAACATTTCATGTTAAAGTATTTATTTTGCATAATAATTCAAGTATTTATGATGCAGAACAATTTACAGCAAATCTAAACCCAAATTATAAGTGAATTCTAAAATTAAATTGATCTCAGATATACTCATTAACCTGCTTTTAAACCAATTTTTCTAAAAACTGTTGGGAGACACTATTGAATCGCTCTAATTCAGTTGTGAAGGCGCGATGCTTGAGCTCTAGATTAACTTGAGGATTCTTCAGAACCTCCAAAGGGGTTTTAGTAAGTATTCCGATGGAAGCACTTTATGTTTTCAAGGTCTTTGTTGCGTATCAAAATAAGCCTTCCGACATCGTTAGCATTGGAATATAGGAGCACGCTTCTTCGTTTCGTTGCTGGTTTCAAGGCAGATAAACAGGATGAACAGTTTGAGACAAACAAAGCTCAAGTCGTGAAAGAAATAGTTGCTCTTGAGCCTAGAGATCAGAGCTATGATATGAGGGAGATCGGCTGCTGCTTGGAGTAATCTGATGTATTTCACATAACTTTGTTTTCGTGTCAGATTATGTAAAAACAATATCAGTTGAAAGCGAAACAAAGTATTTTTTTTTATGAGTAATGCTGAATGTTCTTTATTTTTTTTTTTTTATAAAAGAATATAAAGAGATCATTGAAACATGCATCAGTATATGATTTATCGCTTTTACTACTTTCATGGATTCATGTGATTATGCACATGGTAAATGGTTCTGGTTACAGTTCTATTTTATGTTGTCCATGGCAACTAATGTATTGGAATCGGAATGGCTTGCGTGGGAAGGTAATATCTTAATTTATATATGCTGATGTTGATTGCATGGTATCTGGTTGTCAGTTTCCTTTCTAACTCAGGGTCATCCATGTTCATGTGGTTTGGAAGACTGTTTATAAATATGTTGAATCCAGGTGAAAAGATGCAGATTCATCTATTAAGGTACGTGTTTCCTTCCGATTGTGGTTGAAGAAGCCTGATGATGCACAGATTGTAGTAATCATTTATCCAAATCAATCCCTCAGCAATGATTTATGGTGATAATGATCTCCTCTCATTTCAATCATCCTTCTGTCGAGATTCCATTTGTGATTGTTTCATGCCGGTTGCCCCTTTGCTTTATTGTCCGCTAGTTTATCAAACAGATAGGAAAGTTTTTACAAAGTGCATATGGTTGGTTTTGATTTGGACAATGAGATCTGCACTCTTTTTTGTTGCAAGGATTAGTAGAATTGCTGTTGTGCTTGACAATGAATCGAAGTGCGAAACTTCCAATGTTGCATGCTTTCGCAGCTAACAGTTGGTTCTTTGGACTGCAGGAGAAGGGGAGTTGCCTCTGACATTGATGAGCCCTATAACCTCCATCTTGCATATCGAGTGTTCTATTGGCTACTAACTTTTTATCCTAAGTTGCAAAAGGTTCTCAAGTCATCGCACTTTGCTACCACCGGAGGTTTGTTGTGATTCATTTCTCATGTCATTGCAGTCTTCTGTGAATTTAGGACCAACTTTGGATATTGATAACCTTAAAGATCCAGAGCAATTCTTCTTGGCTTTTGAAAGGCTTGAAGGTGAGTTTGCACATTGTTGTTGTTTTTAAGAACATGTTTTGCAATCAGTTGTTTGTATTTGGTTGTTGTTTAGATGCTAACTTTGGAGCCAGTTAGAAAGCCAAAGTTGCCAGTGGTGAGGTTCCGTAGTTTCTGCAGAACCGACGAAGACTGTCAACAATGTCGAGCTTGGTGCTCCAGTAGCATTTCCCAGGAAAGTCGAGCAATAAAACTCATTTTCCAAATTTATAAAGGGCATTCAATGCGATTGTTTACTGGACAAAACTCAGAAAGAATTAAACTGATCCTTATCATGAAACATGATAACGCAGATGTAGGGTACTGAAATTTACAATGGCATCTGCCCTTGCATGCAAAGAAACTAGCTGAATTTATTTGCTGCCAATGTCAGTCAAGGGTGCTCAAGTATTAACAAACCATAGACAGATATCCAACCACAAGTAAGAAATTGAACAAAGAAGACACCATAACCACAATCGTCTGGAGCAATCATCTTCTTTTCCCATTTCTTCTATTACAGCCAATACAATAAGCTACTCAATAGCGTTTACAACATGGGAATGAAGGAGCAAAAGACCCCAACATTATACGCCTCGAAGCAGAAAATGCTAATTACATTTTGCTCAGAAAATCAGATACAGAATCACGCATGCTAAGCACTATTGGCAGAGATGCTGTCCTCCTCTTCACCGACTTGATGGATTTTGGCTATCGCTGCCTGTGCTCTCTCAATGATTTGCCTCTTCTGCATTTCCAAATCTCTCTGAAAATCCATCCTCATCTTCTCTAGTTCCAACATCTGCTGCCTTTTACTAATCTCAATCTTCTCGTATATCTCACTAAATTTATGGATAGAATCTGCAAGCAATCCAAAAGGGGACTGCTCAATACAATCTCTTCCAAGCCTTCTCTTCTTGGGTGGGAGTCCATCTGAATCATCCTCATCACGAGCTAATTCTGAATTCCCTGGACTATCCCTCATCTCATCAAACCCATTGGAATGGTTTGAATATACTCTTGGGTTCATGGAAACATACTCTCCCGAGTCCATCCCACAGGAGAGTCCACCTTGCTGAGCCGATGTCGACATTAGAACATCCATCTTCTTGAAATAAACCCATTTGCTAGCACCACCACCATCCTCTGCTAGCTTAATCCTCTCAATCTTGTACTTCTTTTTCAATGTATCCAAACGATTCCTACATTGTGTGTCTGTCCTCTCAATCTTTGATTTATCCGAAACCTTCTCTGCAACTTCTTGCCATTCATCAGATCGAAGACTCTTCTTCCCACGTTGCAAAAACTTCTCACCCCAAGCATCTAGCAAAACAAATGTTTCATGCTCAGTCCAGTCTGTAAGTGGATTTCGTCCACCAACTGATGGTTTTGGCACTGCTAGAGCTGCAACAGGGGGTAATGGGACACGAGGAGCAAATTCATAACTAGAAACTAAACTCTTTAGTTTTCGCTTTTTCGGATGCCTTTCTATATCATCATCCTCGTGGTCATCATCAATCCCCCTACTATACTTTTCATTATCATCCCCATCCTCCTCAACATCAACACCCTCCTCCTCCTCCTCCTCCTCATCATCATCATCATCATCCACATCTTTTTCCACATAATGGATGCCATTATTCTGATTATTCTCCCCATCTTCATCTCCTAACTCATGCTCACCTTCTTCTTCATCATCACTATCCTCATCTTCACTAACAGCATATTGATTATCGACTGGCCTAGAATAGGTAGCATTCCCCACAGGAAGCTTGTGACGGTTAGAGACATAACTCCGCTGGTTGTTCTCACCGTATGGATTTTGTGGGTACCTTGCATCATCCTCAGTATCATCCATTTTTACACCCGCTTTAAACTCAAACGATATAAAAACCCTAAATTGTAATCGCCAAGTAACTCTCGAGACCAACTACAAACACCCGATTTCACCTAATCAAATGATCAACCATAGCTCTTTCCACCCTAAAACGCCACAATTTCAACCCCCAAATCCAAATTCCCTTACTTTAAAGAAATCAATTATACCACAAAATCCCAGATAAAAAAAAAATCAAAAATTTTCCTTTCTCGAGATCATAACCTACTCCATCAAATCCAAATCTACCAGAACAACAAAGCCTCAAACTTTCTGTTTCAAAACACTTTCAAAATAAGAGCTCCAAATTTACCACGTCCTCTCTTCACACGTAATCAAAACTCTAAGAAAAGCAAAACCCATGATTCAATATTATCGATAATGACCTCAAGAATGCAAGATTCTGAAGCCATATCAAAATCGAAGATAAATAAAAACCATGGTTGGTTCTTACCTCAGAAAAAATAATCACTTTCGAGACTGGAAAGAAATCCAAATTGTTAGATTTCTCTGAAGTCAAACTGTAAATGAAGCTTCCAAGAAGGCCAAAACTTAGATGTTTCAAAGAAATCGGAACTTATATATAAAAGCGCAAATCAAAGATGTGAGAGTGAAGAGAGACAGGTTTGAGGGTGTTAATCAGAGGATCTCTTCAAAGGGAGATAGATGGAAGAGGGTGGCCTCTAACACACGCCCTGTGCTTTCTTCCGGATGTGATTTTTTTTTTTGTTTTTTTTTTTTTTGATTTACGTGGGGTGTCCGGGTCAGCTTGCGCGCACCACGACTATTCCCCACGGCCCACTGGACATCCTGCAAGCTCAGAAGCAGGTTAGGCACCGTGAGGGTGACAGGCGTGTACATAAAGAGTCGAACCCGAAACGAGAACGGAACAAGTCACACGATTAACCATAACAACTAGTCCCTCAAGTTTCAGATGTGATTTTGATGGAGGTAATAATAGCTCGTCCCTGTATTTTATTGAAACAAGTTAAATAATTCTTATAAGTTAGATAATCCCTTGACCATCTTTTTGCTTCAAAACATTCATTCTTGCTAATCAAATTTTCTCATATTCTGTTTTCTCTTTTATATATTTCAACAATAAATAAATAAATTAAAAAAACATGAAATTTAGTTAAGCTCTTAGCTATAAACACACTTAAAAAATATAAAAATTAAATATATAATTTCAAAACTAAATGATTAATTATTATTTTTAACTACATAGATAAAGATATAAATATTCCTCTGACCATCATTATTTTAACAGTGATAAAAAATAAATTAACAAAACAACTAAATGGTATGGAGTAATTTAACTGATCATATAATGAATCAATTTGATATATTAATTTAATCGTTAGAGTGTGGGTCAAAGTCGAGGTTGCAGTTCGAATGGTGGAAGGCGCAAATAATGTTTTGGACAGGTCCAACCCAGCATTATTAGCTATTTTTTTATCAAATATTTTTTTTAATTTTATTATTTAAAGTAGAGTTTTTATTGAATTTTATGCTAATTGATGTTAAATCAATTTTTTATTTTATTTTTTTATCATATAATAAAATAAAAAGATTAATTCAATCCAATATATTTTATAATCAGGATAGTGAGTTTAATGGGTTAATTAGAGTTTAATCTGACTTAGTTTTTTTTTTACTTTAGACTTGTTTAGTCGACAAGGTTATATCAAATAACTTCCACACAATTTAATTTAAAACTCGGAAAATACAAAGATTTAAGTGAGGTTTTTTTAAATTTAAATTGTTATATTGAGTTGAATAATAATACTTAAATTTTTCATATAATTTAGATATTATTTTTACATGAGGAATAAACTAGTAAAATTAAAGAGAATTGTGTTTTATTATAGATCTTTCTTGGTAGTAAAGTCATTTATACTCTGACTTGGTAATATTATTTAGGGGAGTTTTAAAACGGATGCCACATTATTAAATAATGAAAAACATTAAGAATCATAAACATTTTTTCTCTTTCAATATTTTTATTCTCATTTTCTTGCAATATACTCTTTCTCTCCATCTTTCTCTATTTAAACCAAGTAAAAATTTGATGGGTTTTCTTGTTAATTAACAAAGGGAGTGAATTAAGAGTTGGATTCGCAAAGGTAAAAGGGAGAGTTATAATTAAGCACGATTATGTTAGTGAGAAACTTTTCATCTACTTTAATTGATGGGGCAATTCTTCAATTTTCTTTAATGATGTGACACCAATTTTAGTGGGATTAACTTATCGGAATACGAGTGTGTGTTGTATTGTGATAGTTTTTATAATTATAATTTGAAAAAATTTGTTTTATAGAAAATATTTTTAATTGAGATTGGTTTGATATTTATATATGTTTGTTTAAAATTGTGGTTGAAATTGAAATTGAACAAAAAATAGTTTAACGTGTTTGGTTAAAAGAATACTTTTTAAATTGAGGTTATAAAATAATTTTAAAAAATATATATTAATATTGATGGTTTTTAATTTAAATATTGTAGATTTAACTACTGCTATTACATCATGAAATAAATAATACTTACATAAAATATTTTTTTATTGTTCCATTAAACTATCTACAATTTCATCACGTACAAAATCTATTCGACAAGGACTACAGTTTCCTTGGTTTCTTTAAACGCGCAACAACATTAGGTAAAATATCATCAGGAATAAAATTGGGATTGCGATCAAATTCTGCAAATGTTACGTCATCAAACGATTTTCTTCTAATTTTTCAAATAAAACACAATTAAAAATAAAAATAAAAATTGATTTTTTTTAACTGGATTGGGCTTGATTTAATGCATTTAGCTTTGAACCGGATCCGGTCCAACTGGAACAGTGGATACTATAGTTTCCTTGATTTTTTTAAGCGCGCAATAACATAACGTAAAACATCATTAGGAATAAAATTGGGATTGCGATCAAATTCTACAAATGTTACGTCATCAAGCGACCTCCTTTTAATTTTTTGAATAAAACACAATTAAAAATAAAAATAAAAATAAATTTTTTTAACTAGATCGGATCTAGTTTAATGTATTTAGATTTAGACGAGATTATATCTTCACTGTTCGCATAAGTAGTAGAGTCACTCTCAACTGCATGGAATGTTAATGCAGGGAAGGGGAAACAATTGAGAGCTGCTTTCTTTAAACATGAGGTTGAAACATAATTTATATGGGTCCTACATAATCAGTAAAGTTTTGTCATTACTGAACATACAAATGGAATGGTTTGCTTTAAAAACTGCCGCAGCCACTTAATTATTAAGAACGGAAAAAACAACATTTAATTATATTTAAAAAAAATCATAGAAAGTAAATGAATAGTAATATCTTATTAATTATTATTTAAACTCACTTTAAAAAAATGATTTTTCCTAACTTGATTTGTTTTTTTTTTTAGTATTTTTAGTTAATTAAAATGCAATTTAAAATTAGAAATGAGTCTTTAAGAGTTTATGGGATGATTTTGGGTATTTGGCGTGAAAAATAACAAACAAAATGGGTTTTGATAGCCAAAACTAGCAACTCGATTTTTATGTGTTTTTAATATATTTCTACTTTCTTAAATCTTTTAGTTCTCTGAAACTAATTCCTATTTGTACATAACCTTGCAATATTTTTATAATTTATTTTACATGATGTACATCCTTATATATAATTATTTATGGTTTTTAAAATATTTGTGATAATAAATGTTGAAAAGGTTACTATAACACCTTTTTTTTTTAATGAAAAAGCTAGATTTATGTGTAACAACTCATAGATTTCCAATGGATTTAATATATATATATATATATATATATATATATATATATATATATATTAAGGATATTGTTGAATTTCTTCATCCATGAACAGTAAACACATAGGAACAAATATAATACTTACCCCCAACTTGAATTGTGTTCTGTTTATCTCCAGACAACAGTGAAGCGATTTACAATTCCATTCCATTCTGCTGCAATTAATTTGAAGAAATATTATATATAATAATAAATTTTTTATTTTATGTGTGATTTTTTTTTTAACTTTAGTTGTAATTATGATATACTTCAAATACCTTTATATTCAATGTCCGTAAAGTTCTATTATAATTACTAATTAAATTGATATAAATACACTAAAGTTAAATAAATGTTGCTAAAAGTATAATAAAGGCAATTGCTAGAAATATCATTTCATAACATATACTTACAATAATATTTTACTCAAATTCTGTATAGCTATGGAATGATTTACAAAAAATAAAATAAAATTGAGAGGCACCACTGTTCACTTGGACATTAAACCTCCTGCCCAGTTTTTTATTCTTAATTTTTATTCTTTTAAATTGTCTCATTATAGTAGAAATACAAAATTAAAAGATAATTGTTAAACTTTTTTTCCTTTCAATTACATCCTTTTACAATCTAATTAAATGAAATTAGGTTTCAAATTATAGTTGAAATACAAAATTAAAAGGCTGAGGACTGAAATATGAAACACATAAAAAATATATAGCTCACCCCAAAATTTATAATAATATTTATTTTGGTCTAAAAATTTATTTCGTTTATTTTCTAGTTTTTGAGTTAGAAAGAGGAGAGAGAGAGTTGCTAAAAAAACGATAAAAGAGAGAAAATAATTGGTTGTCGCAATTCCAGCAAAACAAATTATCAATCTTAGTGTCAACAGATTCCATTCGACAATAAAAGTTCGATGACAGCGGGTTTTCCTTGTAAACATTCCTAAAAAGGAGACCGAGTTTCATTTTGATTTATAGGGTTCAATTGATTTTGGTTTTCTTGAGTGATTTTGTGATATTTTGAGTTTAGTAGGTGATTTAAAAAGTCTCTTATGGTGGTTATTAGGTGTTATTCAGTGAAAATGGATTGAAAACTGAATTTTTAATCAAAAAAACCTCACCTCACAATTCTTCGACCACCATAGTGATGCTCGGATTTTAAGCTGGGCAGTAACATGCAACCCATTGCCTGTTTCTTTGTTTTTTTAAAAAAAAAATGAAGGACAAATAACATGTCGTTCGTCATTTATAATAGAAAAAAATGGCCAAGAAGCGCAAGCTTGACCTAGGCCCACTTGCCTGGGCTAAAGATGGTCAAAAATGTTTTTTTTGACACGACATAGAAAATATAATATAAACTCGAATAGTAAAAACATATTGTAAAATCATAAAATCATAAATAATATGTTTTTTCATACATGGTTCATGCAAACAATAAGCTTTTCAATCAACAAAGATGCGGTGTACTTATTCATGCATGATAAAATTCTACCAAGCAAGATCCAAGAAAAAAAGTCACAAGTGGTTGGTAAGACTCTGCATCCAAGGAAAAATATTGAAAATAGTTGTCTTCACAACTATGCCCCCTCGTTGGCTAACAAAAGTTTCAATGGTTCCTCTAAATGCATGACCATAAGTAATGATAGTTTTAACTTATCTGATGTGTTCTTCCTTGTTGAAAACATATCACTTTTAGATGTCGTTATGATTTCTTTTAAATATTGTTATACTTTTATAAGTTTCAGATATTATTTGTTACACACCATGAATCTCAATAAATAGATCGATAAGGAATTGTAGGCTTTATACGAACTAAAAAGAATGAATCAAACAATTTAAAGTAATACATTTTCTTTTGATCTTAAATTTTGGTTTCTTGTTAGATCATGTCTTAAACAAGTTATAAGATTTTCTATAGAGAAATCATAATGTTGTAAACTTGTTGAAAATAATATGGTATTAGATATAAGCACATAATGGATCATACTTCAGAGTATCACCTATCACTCTTGTCCGTAAAGATATTCTTATGGAATATTTCAAAGTCCTCTCCTATAGTAAAATTTTTTTTATTTGTTAGGAAGGGTTTAAGCAACACTATATTTTCTTTATCCTTGCATTATTGATTGAAGAAAGAATTCATGGATATAAGCACTTCTAAGGCTCATGTGTTAGTGAGTAAACATAAGATTATACAGTGAGGAAAACAAGAATTTGGAACTTGGAATTGTCGTAAAATCATAAAATCATGGTTTTACTTGATTTTATCGATTTTACATGATTTTACACCATTTCAGTTTGATTTTATTATTTTTAATTTTTACATGATTTTGCACGATAAATATATGTTGGCTAGTAAAATCATATTATTTATGAGTTAAGTTATGATTTTAACAACCTTGTATAGGCTTTTTTAAGGATCTAACACGTTAGGCAACTTAGGCTTGAGCACCTGGTCTGATCTTTTTTTTAAACCTTCAACATTGAGTTTTTGATGAATGTTTTTATTGTTTTTTTTGTTTTGCTCAATTTCATCTTTAATATTTAGTTGATTTTGAATTGGTCTTCATTTTTTATCAAAAAACTAAAATAAAAAAAAATGTTTTTGCACCCATTACTTGGGACATAGATTTAACAAGTTAGCCCGAGTTGATCAAAATCGACCAAATATGTCATTGTCTCAATGTTAAAAAAATATGTCAGCTTTAATGTTTTTTTTAAAGTCAAATCGCTTTTTACCGGTAATCCAGGTTGCTTTTGAACCCACACAATCTTTTTTGTCATTTTTTTTTGTCATTTGATTTTTTTTTCCTTTGGATGTGATAAGTCGATTAGGTCACATTAGAAATGACATAAAATTATTTTATGAAGTAAAAAATAAAGTTTAATTTTTTAGAATTGTTTTGCAAAGAGTTTTTTTAAAAATCAAATCTTTCTGATTTTAAGTAGATCTATGAGATAATGCATGGCTATGAGTGTTTATTTGCAAGTATATAAGGCAAAAGGAAAAAGGAAGAAAATATAAAGAGAATCTTTGGTGAAAACTTCCTTTTATTGATCTGATAAAAACTCGTACACTAATACATAATACTTCTTTATATAATTAAAATTTATAGGTCTAGACAAATCTTCTCTATCTATTATAGTTAATATGAGTGTTATTCCTGAGAAAATTTTATTTACCTCATGTATATCCTTATAGTTTGGTGCTCATTTACTTTGATTTTTTTTTAGTAATGGCATAATAGTTTTCAATACCAATTCTTCTTTTTCAAACTCTCTTGAGCAAACTTTTTTTATTATATGTCTTATCTATCCTTTTATAGTATAACAAATAATGACAAGTTACATCTAACCTTTTTTTATTGATCATGTTCAGCTGCTCATACTGTATTTTAGCATATTCTGACTCTTTTAATTATATTATCATCAAAACTCCTAGAGAGGAAATTTCTACTTTAAGAGGCATCGTTGTGTTTCTCCCATATACAAGTGAACATAGTATAGATCTAGTTGATGTCTTTAACACATTATGATATGCATAAAGAGCATAGAAAAACATCCCACACTGGTTTTAACATATAACTACCATCTTTTGGACAATGTTTTTGATGTTCTTGTTGGCATTCTCTACAATATCATTCATATTTGGCATGTATGGGTTATGTTTGAGTGTTTAATCTTTCTCAGATAACCTTATAATCATCTTTCCATTAAAGTTCTAGGTATTGTCTATTACTTTAGTTTTTGGTGAGTCGTGTTGGTAGATTAGCTAATTTTTAACAAACCTCTTGACCATATTCTGGGTTACATGTGCATAAGAAGAGGCATCTACCCATTTTATAAAGTAATCAATTGTCATCGGGATGAATCAATGCCACTATCTTTTTTTAGGTTAATTAGTCCAATAACATCAAATTCCCTTATTAAAATAGCCATGGTGACATCATGTTGAATAAAAGTGTTGGGAGTACATAAATCTTATTATTGTACACCTAACATTTATAGCATCTTTAGACATGTTCTATACAATCTCTTTCCATGGTCATCTAAAACATTTAAGTCTTTGTATTTGTCTAATTATATGCTTTTTTGCATGAGTGACATAATTCCCTTCATGGACTTCTTATAAGGCTCTCTTGGCTTCTTTCTTATTAAAACATCTTAGCAAAGTCTTATTCAATGACCTATTTTACAAGATCTCTCCATCTAGATAGTATTCCATTACCATCAATCTTAAGGTTTTTATGTCTACCTTAGATGCCTATAGTGGGTACTCTTAGGAGGATAAACTATTTGATGACATGATACTATAACTTCATGTCTATTTCTTCCTCAACTAAGCAACGATAAGCTAGAGAATTTTTTATCTTTATACAAATTGGTTGTACCTTAATCCCATAATCAATTTTAGCTATAGAAACCAATGTTGGTAAAGCCTTTACAAATTGGATCTTATCTTGAACCAAATGTATAGATGTTATTTCCTCAAAATTATTTGATACGGTATCAGATTTTAATCTTTAGTTTATCATTCACCTTTTACCTAGTAGATGATTAACATTAAATCTCCATATACATCTAGCTTCTTAACTCATATTTCCAAAACAACCTACAACCTATTAATACATGCCTTATATTTAGCTCTATTATTAGTGTAATCAATGTGTAACTTAATTAAGATGGGGTATTGTCTTCTACATGGAGAGATTATCATTGTATTGGTATCATTCATAGACATATTTATTGTATTGTTAAAGTACATTGTCCACTATTCATCTTCTATTACCATAACATCATTATATGGAAAATAACATTCAATGGCTCATAGTTGATAATAACATTGTCTACAAGATAATCAACAATGACACTACCTTTATTTTTTAGTCATGTAGACAATGTCATATTCTTCTAGAATCATCATGATGATCTAGTAAACAGCCCATAATTACTTTAATCACCGTTAAGTACAAGAAAAAGGGCTTTCAAGGCACATGTGGTACTAAAAGATGTGCAGTTAAGATGAAGAAAAGTCATATTTGATAGATCATTCACAAATAAAATATATCCATTGTTATCCCTCTTTGAGCCTAAAATATGCTTTTTTTTTATAATAACTAGTACTAGGATCATCCCTCATATTAGGAACAAGTTTTGGAAATTCTTTAAATAAAAAAAAATAAAAATGGTTAAAAGAACAAAAATTCTTACAAAAAAGAGCAATCAAAAAATATAAACTCTTTAAAGTGTTCTAATGATGGGGCAAAGCCAATAAACATAGGCAAAATATCAAGTGAGATCAATTACTAAAATATTAAAATCAAGGTAATAGGCTTAAAAGATCATAATAGATAAACAAGTGATCCCATATTTATACACCCCTACACACCTTTTGAGCCTTATGCATATTCTTTTTTTTTCTTTTCATAAATATAAAACTTAGCCTACATTACATGTTTTTAAAAACTCTTTTTAATCAAGGAAAATTTATTTATGTTGATAAATAATGGTCTTTAGAAAGAGACAAAAATGTTTTTCAAAAGAAATCATAATCTATTTGCATGTTGCATATCATTGTTTATAACATTAAATCATGAATTCTCACCAATAAATAGGAAATCCACATAGCAAAAAGTAATGTTTTTTTCTTTTAAAAAAAGTCAAAACTATTATTTCAGAACCCAAAATTTTTTATTTGAGACATTCATATACAAACTTTTAGGGTAAATGTTTATTTTTACAATTTCAACCAACAACTATTTCATAATATATCTATATTCATGTTTACATCTTAGCACTTAAATGACATGTTTTCGACTTTAGACCAAAGAAATTGAAGAACCTATTTGTTGAAAAAACTTTCAAATTTACATCTTAATTATTTCATTTCAATAATATGACCTATATGGATACAATCATTATAATTTACGCTTTAGTCCCAAAACATAAAACATAATATTTCACAACAAAATTTTATCCTTAAATGAATTTGCAAAGTTCTTGGCAAAATGATCATAATGCATGTGTGCCTTAGACGACTACTAGGGAGATGAGCACAATTAAAATATTTAAGGGCAACTTTGATTGAAAGATTTCTTGTGATGACAATAGTCAACTAATGTTTTAAAAAATTCCATTATAAGATGAGTGATAAAGAACAATCTCTTTATGGTGGTATGAAAAGGAAGCATTAATGAACAAATATCTTTTTATTGCACTTGAGGGAAAGAACATGAAAAACCATTATGGACCAAGTTAAGACGATGCATTAATCATACCTATTTAATGGTCAAAGACAGAACATAGGAAGACAAACTCATGATGAGCTTAAAAATTGTTTATGTCACTTAAATAATTGAAATAAGTTAGTGACTAAATTCATAGACACTTCAAGGACCAAAGATCTTTAAAGATGCAAATGATATTAAAAAGAAAGACTGAACTTTAAAAATATACAATTTGTGTTTTCCCTCAACTATAGGTAGTATCACTCAAAGAAAAGATCAGAATCAGTTGTCACATACAAGACTATACCAAAAATAAGGTAAATAACTAGTTTAAGTCGAGCTTTACAATCAGGACGTCTTTGACCATATCTCATTGTTAGGTAATTCAAACTAAATTCTTCAATAGATACCATTTTTAAATTTCATGTCAAGGTTAGTCACTTAACAATTTGGACCTATTTTTAAATTTTTTACATTAAGGTTGGTCACCTAACAATTTAGATTTATTTAAATTCCATTTTAAATTATATACTGAGGTTGGTCACCTAAGAATCCAAACCCATAAAAATTATCAAGATTGGTCACCCAACAATTTGGACCTTAAATTTCATGTCAAAGTTGATCATCTAATAATTTAGATCAATTTTTAAATTTTATATCAAGGTTCGTCACTTAATAATTTGAACTCATTTTTAAATTTAATTTCTAGGTTGATCATCTAATAATTTAAACCCATTTTTTAATTTCATATCAAGGTTGATCTTCTAACAACTTAGACATATTTTTAAATTTTATATTGAGATTGATCAACTGGTAATTTGGACCCATTTTTAAATTTCATGTTGATATTGATCACCTAGTAATTTGGACTCATTTTAAAATTTCGTACTCAGGTTGGTCACTTAATAACTTGAACTTATTCTTAAATTTCATGTTGAGGTTGATCACCTATTTTGACCTATTTTAAATTTTTATTTCAAGGTTGGTTACTTAACAATTTGAGCCCATCTAAATTTCATTTTGAGGTTCGTCTCTATTTCTAAATTTTCATATCAAGGTTGATCATCTAACAATTTAAACTCATTTAGATTTCATTTCGAGGTTGATCAACTAACAATTTGGATCCATTTTAAAATTTTATTTTAAGGTTGGTCACTAATAATTTTAACCCAATTTTAAATTTCATATCAAGGTTTGTCACATAACAATTTAGACCCATGTAAATTAGGTTGATCACGTAACAATTTGAAACTATTAAATTCCTTGCAGATTTCATGTTGAGGTTGGTCACCTAATAATTTATATCCATTTAGATTTCATGTCGTGTTATGTTTCTTTTCTTTATAAACTTATTATACAAAGTTAAAGGAAAATGAATTCTCCAATGTCTTGGTATCACAAGTAATGTAAAGAGAGAATAATTGTCATAACCTATTTTGACCCATTGGTTTTATAATGTATGGTCAAAATAAATATATAAATATAATAAAAAAAACCATTTAGGAGTGAAAATGACAGGCAAGAAAAAAGTTGACTAAGTTATAAGGAATCAAATAATATAATATAATAAAGGAAAAAATAATAAAATATGATAGGAATTAATATTTATAGAAATGGAGAGATTTTGAACTTAATGAGAATATTACATTATTTTTAAAAATGAAGTGAAAAGATCTAGCCTTATCTAATAATGGAAAATTTGACTTTTTTGAATTCTTGCAAAGAAAAAATAAAATATGGTAGTTATTGAAAAAATAAAAATGTTTTGTGCATTTAAAATAAAATTTTCACTAAATAAGAAATAATCTTTAATTAATTTTTTTTATTCCTTCATTATTTATTTTGACATTATAAATATGAAAAAAAATAAAGGGCATTGACCTTTTTGGCAAAAACATCTGCCATAAAAAAAAATTTCCCTTTTGCTAAATTACCTAACTCATATGTATACAAAAAAAAAGAAAAAGAGAAGGTTTCTTTCTTTCTTAATTTCTAAACCCTAACCGCCAACCATAATCTACCTTTCTCTTTCATAACTCTAGCAACCATTTTATTTTCTCCTTTTTCTCACACATTTCCCAAGCTATACATCATTGATCATCAGCCTTATAACAACATGTTAATCTCTGCAATAACAACGTGCCAATCTCTGCAATATAAACTTCTTTTCTTCTAACCACTATAACAAAATCATGGACACCACACCATGATTACCATCACCATCACCATCTTTATCTCTTTCATTCTTGTTAGCTATTATCAAATCTAGTAACAACATTGATTGAGCCTCAATCCTCTCTTCTCCTCGAACCAAAATCTTAACCCCACAACATCATCAAACCATAATAAATTTTTTAGCTCCATAACAATGCAGGCCTTCATCATTTCTCAGCCTTTTCACCCCCTATCAACCAAAACATAATTTTAAAGACAACACAATCTCAAAAATATATGTAATGAGTTCTTTACATTTCATCGCTTAACTGCATTACACATTGTATTGTAATGAATTCTTTACATGTCATCGCTTAACTGCATTAATTAAAGCCTTGGTTTGGAACATTTATCCAACCCCCAACTCAGTAGTTAAGTTTGAATTTATATGATTTAAAGCCCAATCAAAGCTTATCATATCAGCAAACCCACTAACGTCCTCAAATTTAGAAATAGAAGGTCTTATTATTTGGTTTATTGGTTTAGCTTGCTTATTTTCCTTAACTACATCATTGACATGACAATTATCTACCTCAACTACATAATTGACATGACAGTCATCTTCCTCGTCACTCAGTTTAGATTTGTCATAACAATATAGAGTCATTACCATACTTAACCGTGATTTCACATGCATAATTTCTTGAGTCAATGTTAGATTTATCGCATCACCATCTATTCTAGACAAACCTGTTGCCTATGATAATTGTGTGGTTCTTTATTTGTAATTTGAGATCCATGTCAACTCCAAACTTGAGGGGTTTTCTTATTTAGGTATGCTATTCAAGTAAAGCTCTAACATATGCAACATATTTGAGGTGATCAACCCAATCATTGTATTAAAACTCACATAACTGGTAATGGGCACAACGACATAACATTTCAGATAGCCCCCACATTATTAATTTAATATACAATGTAACCAATTGGTTGGTTACATGTTATATTATTATATTCATGTAAATATATATTTATTATTAATAAAAGCTTAATTTATATTTAATATTCATATAATATTATATTAATGAATTTAGAGTAAAGATAAAGTTCATAAGACAAAAATGCTTTGCAAAGAGAATTATAAAATTATTATAATTATGAGATTTCTATTACATCAAATCATTATTCCTAAAAGGTTCATAATCGATGCTTTTTTAAATATTGGACATTCATTATAGCCATAAAGATTGGTACATATTATGTTCTTTCATTTATGAAATGAAACAATTGTTCTCATAAGTTGAGGTATAAAAATACCTAGAACTAATATGTAAGTGTTTATCATAAGATATGTATATTGAACTGATCTACATGAGAATTCCATGTGAAGAGATCACTTATGTCTATAGAAAGGCTCATGTGACAATTGTGTTAGTGATCCTTATAATTAAGATCACTAAGTCATCTTATATAGATAATGTTATGCTTTAATCTTGTTACATGATGTTATTTTAATCAAGGTAACGAAATGACAGATATTAGGTATAATATAAACTATATTAAGGTACTTGAATAATCAAGAGAGGATTCATCACTCTAGGTAGATTAGAAAAAATATTTCATCTATTCTCAAATAGTATTGACTGAGAAATCCTTAGCTAAGGTGGAATGAGATTTGAAAAGAGTTTCAAATCTTATTCAAATTATCAATGAATATTATGTAGAAAACAAGCATGATTTAACATGACTGACATACTCCATGCTTTAATATTAAATCAAAATATTATTGATGAAAGGATATTAATTATACTAAAAAACCAGTCACTGAATGGTTAAGTCAAACCACTAATAACTTTTTTAATATTTGGGGGATTATGACACATTGTTAGACGATGCATCTGATCTTCAAATATAAATTAATCAATTGTTGAATTAAAAATAAATTAAATTATTTAGTTTATTTAATTAGAATTAGAATTAGAATTAGAATTTATATTTAGGTCAATATATTAGGAACCTAATGGGTCACACAAATTCAGAACTATTAGTTAGAAATTAAACTAAGATGATTTAATTAAGTATGACTTGATTACAAAATATATTTTAGAACTTAAGGACTAGAATATAATTGATACATGGATTATTTTTCTAAAACTAGAAAAATCAAATAAGGACTTTATTGAGTTCATTTCTAAAATTGACCTGAATTAATATATGGATATTATTTAGAGGGCAAATTGATATTTTGCCAGTTTAAAAAGTTTTTTAGATTTTTCTATAAATAACAAGTCATGCCTCTTATTTTAAGTGGAAAAAAAATGAGTGGTTATTTGTCACACAGAAAAACTACATAAACACAATATTAGAGCTAGCACTCTAGGTATAACAATCTCTCTTTTATAAATAGGAATTTAGAAGATTTCTCACATGTGGTTCTTGTGGATTACCGTTAGAGACTGGACAATTGGACGACTTGTGGTTTATAACAACCTAGCCTTTAAGGAATTATTCAAAGCCGAAAAAGATCAAATATTCAGGTAATAAATCCTTAAACAATTCTAGATCTCTCTAACAGGATTCTAGGGAATCCTAAATAATTTTGTTTCATAGTTTCTGTTGCGTATATGATATTCGAGAACCCAACACACCCAACATTCTCCAAGTAATATCAACATTAAATTTAGATAAATCTCACCCAATCCCTCGACATACCATAATTTTAAGTTCGTCAAATGAATTGTCTAATCTTAAACTACATAACTTGATACTTCTTCAATGGTAAGTGATACCATTATCGGTATTGACAATTATACCACTACAATAACATAATATTTCCATTATAGAAGATATATTCTATGAAAATCACAACAAAACACAATATTAATTTATCAATATAGCAAATTAATTGAGTTACAATACAAGTAATACATTAAAAAACCCTAAATTAATAAAAACCATAAACTAAACCCTAACCCTAACATAATCAAAGTAATATAATTCATTGATTTCTCTCACTAGATAATGCAATTTATATATTTAATTAACTAATTTTACATCTAATTAAAACAAATTATAGTTAATTTAGGAAGAATCAATAAAAACCCTAAACTAAACCCTAACATTAAAAGCACAAATCAGCCGAGCAAACTAACAAATTAATAGAGTGGAAAGATGAATATACCTCAAACTAGTTAAATAGGGTTCTTATAGGTAGTGGCAATGGTAGCAACGAGGGGCATAGTTTGTCGTGAATGGATAGATAAAAAAAGAAGCAATAGTGGGGAGAGAGGGAAAAAAAAACTAGGGTTTATCGTGGTGAAGGGAGAAGAGGGTTTGTTTTTTGCATTGAAGAGAGATCAAATGGGCTGAGCTTCGACTAATATTGGAAGGAGGGAGAAGAAATGGGAAGCAAGAAGTTTAAAAAAAGGGGAAGAGAAAAGGGGGACATGGGTTATGAAATTTGGAATTGGACAGTTGTGCTTGTGCTACTATATAGCCGATCAAATTATTATGTATGTGTTATTACATAGTTGAGGTGCGCGCAAGCTGGCCCGGACATTCACGTTAAACTAAAAAAAAAAATTATCATGTATGTGGTTTATGCACTACTAATGGTGGCTCTCATAGAACCTGTGTATCTTTATAGGTCGTGTATGAAGGACTATGTGCTAGTTTATGAAATATCCTGCGGGCACTGTGTGTGTTAATGAGGGAAAAAACTCAATGCTTGTACACATTTGTTTGCACTACACAACAAGCATGGAATATCTATCTATAGATTGTGGACACCGTGCCTTTTCTTTTTTCTTTGGTCCAGATGCGAACCCACCAACACTCCACCCATTTTTGGCATGATGGTCCATCTCTATAATTATCTTGGGTTCTTGTGCTAATCATCCTTGTATATCATTTCAAAAGATATAGATTCATTTATAAATTTATTTGTTTTTTTTAATTAAAAAACTTGCTTTTGTATGAAAAATGAATGATAACAAAATTTGTAATATATTTACTATTTTTATACAAGATAAATAAAATTTGAGCGTTCTTGTAACAACAATAAATTTCATAATTTAATTTTTTTACCCTCTTATTTTTGTATCTTTTGAAAAAAATATATATATAAAAAATCATTTTCGTAGTTTTACTTAATTTTAATCGTTTCATTATTTTCTTTCATTTCTATGTGTTAACAAATATGGAAAATTATAAAAAAAAATACAAAACAAATTATTAATTATGGTTTGAAATTGGACCGATAATTAACTATCGCAAGAAAAAACAAAGTTTGAGAATATTTCTGTGCCATGATTGAGGTCTCAATTGAAAAGAGAGATTTGAAAAAAAAAAAAAACTTAAACTGATTTAATTTAACTAAGAATAAAAAAAAGTTAAAGTTAAAGAATAATATTAAAACAAATAGGCAGATAAATTGCAGTCAACATAAGTTACTCCTGGATTGGGTTTAGATTGTTTTTTGTTCGAAGAATAAAGTCAAGTTAATTCCATCCGCTAGAAGTCGTGGTCTTGATAAAGTGCATCCTCGACATTTACAATTGGAATACGTGGTAAAAATAACTTTTTGTAAAAAATAATATTGTAAGTATTACATCGTTTTTTTTTTAAGTATAACTAATTTTCTATTTAAATATATGGAATTAGTGCTAATTTTTAAGAATCTTAATTTTTTCTAATTACTAAATAACTACTCTAATTTTTCACTATATATATTTTGAACCCGTGCCATGATATCTGCAAAAGTGTGACAACAATTATACAAACAGCTAAAAAAATCTAAGAATTTCATATTCTGAGGAGTTATAATTATCCAATAGTACATTTAAGAACAAATTACCATATGTAATAATGCATTGCAATAAGGGTAGATGATTGATCGAAAGATTTTGCTTGTACAATTACTTTGGTTATTAATGCTTTGTTTTTGTGAATGAATCTATTTTTTAAAAGGGTTTTTTAATTTTTCTTGTTTGTAAAAATATTAAATTAATGATTTTTTAAAAGTTTTGATTGTTTTAATATAATAATATAAATAATTTTTTAAAATATAATATTATTTTTAATTAAAAACACTGGATTACTAAATATTCGTACAAGAAATTTTATGATGTTTAGAAAATAATTTGTATTATTTTATAAATCTATTTTAAAAAAATAGATATAATTAGAAATTAGAAATTTTATATAAAAATATTCTTATTATTTTTTATATATTATAAAATTTATTTTATATTTATTTTTTAAATAAATTTAAAAAATAACTAATAAAATATTATTAATTAGTCGACGAAGGATGCAAAATATTCTTACCCGTAAAAAGGAAATGATGCTTTGCCTTTTATCTTTTAAAAATAAGGAATATACGTAGCATAGTATAATACTGTGTAATGTACGTATATCTTTGATAATCATACATGAGAGAGAAAGAGGAGTGTTTTTTATATCAGAAGCTCAGTGACACCCTGCTTTTCTGATTTAGATGCAAGGGAAGTTGTAAAAAAATGCAAAAAAAGAAAAAAGAAAACAGAGAGAGATAGTGGTGCTACACAGGGAAGGGAAGGGAAGGGAGTGTTGGGCCACGCAAGGCAAGTATTAATGAAGTCTCTCTTCCTGCTTTTCGGTTCCTCTCTGTCTCTTCTTTGCAGTCATGAAAAGATAAACCACGGTGGGTTTTCATTCTTTAACTTTTTGTTCTTTGTTTGATGGTTTATATCACTGATTTTTTTTTTCCTTAGTCATTGGATGTTCTTAAAGCTCTATTATTTTCTTCTTGATTTGATACCATCTGTTTTGTTCTTCATTGTCAGATGATATCTACTCTGTTCTTTAATGTTTCTTGAGGTTCTTTATGGAGGCATGTGTGGATTTTTTTTCTTTTGAACATTGATCTGATATTACTTTTAAACACCCTTTGAGGAGGTTGAATGATGGAGTAATCAATTTTCTTCATTGGGGTCTTTGTAAATTTTTTATGTTTCTTGAGGTTCTTTATTTTTTCTTCTAATAACACACTTTATGGAAATCTTTCTCATGTGTAGAAAGCAACTCTCTTGTGGGTTTAGATAACCAGCCTTTCTCATTTAGGGTCTCTTGGGGATTCTTGATCGTCTATTTTCATGCTCCTCTCAATCTGGATCATCAATAAGTCCACTGTTACTCATTCAACAATGCATGCATGTATTAGTCCTACTTTGGTGTGAGAATATATGATCATCGTTTCCCAACTCTTTGCCTCGTATTGCTTCATTCTTTTGCTCATGTTGACTGTTAGTTTCCTCGTTGATTTGAGATTTACAAACCTTTGTAGTTTGTACCCTTTTTTGGTAGGATTCCTGTTCGTGAGTTCATGAATTGATTATTTTGGTATCAAAGCTCTTTGCAATTACATCATCTTAAGAGTATTTAAGGACTCTTTTCATTGTTGATGCTTTGTTTCAGATTCGTTCTTCTGTGATGTTTTCTGTAAGCTCACAATGTCTTGGTTCATTCTAGGGGCTTTCTGGGAATCAAGTTGTCATTATTGACGTAATTTTTTGATACCTTGTTTATTCTTAGCTGTTTATTTATGGTGCTCATTAATTAAAGTTTTAGACTCTTAGCAGTGTTTCCATATCTTGGTTCATTCTGAGCTTTTTTTTCTATGTGAATAAAGTTGTCTTTATTGACGCAATTTTTTGATATCTTATGTATTAATTCCTATGTCTTAGCTGTTTATTTCTGCATGCTCATTGATTAAAGTTTTAGCAATGTTTCCATCACTTTTGATGATTTATGTTTCTCATTAGTATAATTGACAATAACTATTGCAGTTAGTAATTGCTGTTTTGTATTAAAAGTCTTTATAGGTTCTTAATGTTGCTTACAAGGAGAAGCAGGTCGCATTAGAGAGGGGCATGCATATTCAATCCAATGGCGGATTCTGATACAGAGACTAATTCTCAACCCGATACATTCAGTCTGAGACATTTAAGGAGCTCATTTTTCAATATTCCTGGTTTCTTTGTAGGGTGTGGTTATAGAGGTTCACAAGATTTTGACTCAGTCAGGAGTCCGCAATCTCCACTTGATTTCAGTTTTTTCACAAATCTTAGCAACCCATTTAGCAATAGGTCCCCCAGATTGCCTTGCCAAAATGTCCAAAAGAAATGGGACTGCAACAAAGTAGGTCTTGGCATAGTACATTTACTTGTTGATGAAACCAAACCTACCGGTGAAGTTCTTGATTCAGATAAGAGAAAGACTATAATTTTTGCACCACAAGTGAAGACCTTTTCTTCTGTGAAATCCAATTCTTTACCGAGAAACTACACAATTTCACTATCCAGAACCAAGACTTCCAGTCCCCGACTAGGTAAATCAGATGGTGCCTTTGGGAGTGAGGGAGTGCTATTAGAAACTAAACCGTTTGAAAGCTCTTCTGTAATTGGCTTAGCAACTTCCAAACCCAACTTGAGTTCCCAAAAATTCTATTCAGAGAATAGAACTACTAGCACAAGAAGTTTCCCGCTGGAAATCTGTGATTGTTCACAAACAAACAAATCTTTGGTGATCAAACCGAATTCACTTCCCATAACTGTTGGCTCTGGACAAGGATATGTAGGTTCTCTGTCTGCACGTGAGATTGAGCTATCTGAGGATTATACCTGTATAATTTCCCATGGTCCAAACCCTAAAACAACTCATGTTTTTGGTGACTATATTTTGGAATGTCACTCAAATGAGTTGTCCAATTTTGACAAAACAGAAAATCCGGGGATCAAATTGCCTCAAGAAGCTAAGCACCCAAAGCATCCAACCCCTTTTCCACCGGATGAGTTTTTGAGCTTCTGTTACTCTTGCAAAAAAAAATTGGAGAAGGCAGAAGACATTTATATGTACAGGTATGTCCCCGACATCTCTAATTAAAATCCTTTACTTGGTGAAAGCTAGTAGCTATCGCTGATGTTGTTGTGTCTTTCTATCTTTTGCAGAGGTGAGAAAGTATTTTGCAGTTTTGATTGCCACTCTGAAGAAACTTTTGCTGAGCGGGAAACAGAGAAAACTTGCAACAAATCCTCCAAAAGCTCTCCCGGGTCAAGCTACCATGAAGATGTTTTCCTTATGGTTATGCCTATAGCTGAATAACATGACTTCCCCCAGGGTCTCATGTCTCAATGATAAACAAATGGATCATCTGTTCATGAAGAGCTGTTTATGTTGTTCTGTTTGCAGCCATGGATGATTACAAATGCGAATCATGCTGTTTTATGATTTTCTTTCGGGTATCATGGTGTTGGTGAGTCCTGGATAGGAACAGCATACAGTTTCTTCTCATTGAAAGTTATATTTGCTTATTTTTATTAGATGTGTTAGAAGTGGCCAAGAGCCTTCACCCATCGGCTTTCTTTTCATTTTCTTTAATTTCCTGCCTTTATTAATAACGCATGTAGCTGCCTTCTTAACTTGTTGATTCATCAGTGAATGCTCGCAACTTTTACATAATGAAAACCGTTCTATCTTGTATTTTAATGTCTGTTCTTTCTAGATACTGGAACGATGAAACTGTGGTTGATTTTATTCCTGCCCCCTCTTGTGATTGTGAGTTGATGAACAATGAAACTGCGTTTTTCCGCAGCAAGAACGCATGCAACCCAAGTAGCGTCTCTTTCTTTACTTTAGAAATCTGGCATCTTTTTCATAAGCTAGTTGAGTGTATAACTATTGGACATATTCCCAGGCCATTAATGTAAGCTAACCATGCTTTTTGCGACAGATTAAGACCATCCAAACCCATAAAGAAGTATTATAGAACCTTGTGATCCATCAACCTCCTGTTTTCATGAGATTCCCCATCTTATTAAACAAAACTTCAGCGATCCTTTCATGAATTGGCATTAAGCTTAGGGGTGACCAAATCTTGGCCAAAGCAGCATGGCAAGTGTCCTTTTAGCTTGCATTGGTACACCTAATTTCGAACTTGTCGAAACTTGCACGGGTTGCATCATAATTGATGCTCTTTAGGAGACACCAACTTGGTGAAAAAAGACATTCTTCATCATGCGGGGTCGGATGGAATTGTTCGTCGCAGGGAGTTTTGAGCCCCACACATCCCCTCCAAGTCAAGGGCTAAGAAACCACCTATACGAGTGGTGGGCTCATGGCGGTAAATCGCAGAGACTGCCCAATGGCTTTTGATAAATGAAGCATTTTATACTAATCTTCTTTGAGATGATGCTACCAGGTTCTCTCTCTGTTCCTAGGACTAATCATCTTTTGCCGTCTTCTTTTTCTCCCCTTCAAGTAGATATTATTCTGATCTCCATAAAATTATAATTTTGTATCACATGGAATCGCTTCATGCTCTTCGAGTGGTTTATGCATTATAAGAAATCTTTATAAAAATATTATTATTTCAATGATCAGGTAGTGCTGTGATGCAAAGAGATGGAATAATAAATAGATAGCAGCTGAGGATAGAGTTGGGCTCAAGTAACATGAAACAGCCCTGGTCTTGCCTTAGGCTCTAAGCCGGTATGGATCACCTATGTCATGACCTTGGGCTCCGATAGGAAGCCTTAAAATTGTGTATCCATTCGATTCGTACGTGTCCCTTAAAGCGACAACTAGACTAGCCCACTTCTGCTTCTTCTTCTTCTTCTGCCATAGCCTCTTTAACCCGAGTAATCATTCAAGAAAAGAAAAGAAAAATCTTAAATAATAAAATCAAGGAAATTGATAAAGTAAACTAGATTTTTAGCCGATCAGATCAAAATTTTTTCAACCCTAAGAAAAAAAAATTTAGACGTAACTAATATTTTTTCTAATATTTTTTTTTAATTGTATAGGGATTAACTCGATGTGATCTTTTAAACTTGGTAGATTTAAAAACAACTCGGATGATCAACAAAAATATAGTTTGACTCAAATAAATATTCAAGATGATATTTTTTATATATAAATATTGAGACAGAAACATATTGAATTAACCTGAGTTAGCTTGTCAATCTATATATCATGTCATGAGACTATAATAACCCCATAGAAAGTATATCAAAATAAATTATGAAGATTAATTTTCAATAAACTTAATATTGACGGATAAAATTGAAAAAAAAATAAAAAAAAATAACCCGAGTCAACCCTAATTAACCTGTCAAACTCGCAACTTGGGTAATTAGACTAGAATAACCCAATAAAAAGCAAATTAAAATAAATTTTGAAGTTCAATTCTCAATCAAATCAGTGTTGAAACTCAGTATTGAAAGATTAAATTGAAAAAATATTTTACTAAAAAAAGACATTAAAAACAACTTAAGTCAACATGAGTTAAATAGCAAAACTCATGACTCAAGTTATGAGACGGGAATTACCTCATAGAAAGCAAACCAAAATAAATCACAAATCCTAATTCTTAATCAATCTAATGTTGAAGGATCAAATTAAAAAAAAATAAGAAGAGAAAGAGGAAAAATCTTAAGTCAACCTGTCAAACTCGTGGTTTAGATTATGAGATTGAAATAATATTATAAAAAGTAAATTGAAAAAATTATGAAGTCTAATCCTCAATAAATCTAATGTTGAAAGATATAACCAAAATTATAAAAAATATCTATAGATTAAAGAAAAACATTATTATAGTGAATTTTTTTTTTAAAAGTGATTTTCAAACTATTTTGAAAATGCATTAAATTGATGTTTTTAAGTGTTTTTTTATTGTTTTGATGTGTTGGTGTAAAAAATAAAAAAATATATGAAAAAAATTATTTTAATATATTTTTAATTGAAAATTACTTTTGAAAAACATTAAATATCGCACTATCAAACTCATGCAAACATAGCTCATGATTTACAATAATTATATTAGAACTTTCACATAAAAAAGAAGATAAGATATGGTGAATAAAGAACGCCTTGAAGAAAGGATGAAAGAATATTGAAATTTTTAACCTACATCATTGTAGATAACATATAATAACATTATATATACACTTTGAATTAAAAAGAATTACCTTTGATAGCAAAAGATCTTGAAACAAGTACTAACCTAGCATTTTGAGTGAAAATAGAAACTAAATATTTTTACTGTGCGTGAGTTTGATATTCTAGACAGAATTTAAAAATATGATCAACTTAAATAAGCATTTTGCAACTGTCTAGGACCATTATTAAGAATAGAACAATTACCTTTTCTATATTAGAACGACATATACTTGCAATCATTAACTAAAATATAGATGATGAGAACAAATAAATTTTGTTAAAGCATAGACTATTATAGAAACAGTAATTATATGAGTACCAATATAAATTGTAGATAATAATAATAATAATAATAATAATAATAATAATAATAATAATAATAAAGGCAACCTAAAAGCATCAATCTAAATATGTAGTTGCCAAAACCATAAAAAAAAATGGTGGGTGACACCAAAGTTATATGTATAATCACATGTAGTAAACAAAAATAAAAGGATAAAATTTGTAAGAGAAAAACACATTAAAAAACCAATTCACAAGAATATGTTGTCAACGTATATTAAGATGCCCAAGTGCCTTATTGTTGTTTATGCAAGCACCAAAAATTAAGACCAAACCAACTCCATGATAACGAATTCTTATAACAAAGATTGTTTTCTCTAAAAAGAAAAATATCCATAACTTCAATATGCTAAACTAATAGTAGAAAAGAGCTTAACTTTTAATAAAATGCTTATGGTTTTCTTGTATTATAACCTATAATATTTTATGTTGTATGTTTCCATAAAATTTATTTTAAAAAATAAAAAATAAATAATAATAACAAGAAAACTAGTGATGTGGCAAAAGTAAACCAAAGAAGATTTTAAATGTATAAAAGAATCAAGTTGAAATTTTGGATGAAATTAGAAGCTTAATCATACCTCATTGTATCTAAAACTAGAGAGACAATGCAGATTCAAGGTCAAATTAAATTATTATTGAACAAATCTGCATAAAAAATAAGTCCAGAAATATAATTAGATTTTTAATATATCAATTTAACTTAATCATGGACCAAACTAAAGTTTAATTATGTTTAAGAGTTAATTTGGGTCAAATTAAAGGATTTAATTAAGTGCAAGGATTTAATTATACTTTAAATGGGTTAAATTAATTTTATTTGGGGCTCAATTAATGAAAAATTAAGTTTGAAAACCCAAGTTGAGCTTAATTGAGAAAATTGAAATTTTAGAGGACTAAACTTAATTTTTATAAAGTCAATTGGTTCAAATCAGGAGTAAAAATGCAAGAAAAATGATAGTTTAGGGTCAATTATGGGTTAAATTGAAGAAATTCACAACCAAAGACCTTTTTGAAAGAGGCGTCAAACTCTAATGACTAAATTATCTAAATCAGGGATGAAATTAAAGATATTTGAAAGTTTAATTATCAATTCAAGGTTAATTTGCACAAATCCAAAACCAAGAACCAAAAATGAAAAAGAAGCTAAAATTTGGGTTGATATTGAAGTTTGACAAGACAAAATTGCATAAAATTAAAAGTTCCGGACCAATTAGGGGTGCAATTGAAAGGAATCAAAAGTGAGAGGACCAAATTGAACTTGACCAAATTCCTAAATTAAAACCCTAAAGCGAAAAACAACACTGTTTTGAAAACAATACAAAAAAAACCAGACGACACGTCGTCTGGTTACTGTTCATCATCTTCTTCTTTTTGCTTGAAAAAGGCTGCTCAGGTGGCTACTTTTTAGATGCATTTAATGTTTCATCTTTTCACCAAATTTGACAAAACATGAACCACCATGATGGCTTGACATTTGACTATACCCCAATATAGTTCTTTCTGGCTGATTGACACCACAGCTATCGTGTCACCACCCCAAAGAGGTCATCTCAAACAGCCTTTAACTACCAACTTTTCAGTCCATGATTACATCTTGAGTTAACGGTTAGGATCCTACCCAGTTGAATCAAGGGTTAAGATTTGTCCCCAATAAAAAAAAAATCTCTCTTCCACCCTTTAGAGTTCAAAGTTAGTAAAAAATCAGTCTTTTCCCTAGTTTTTTTGCCATTATTACTTTTTTTTTTGCCGCCACAACTTCAGCTTCTTCAGCCATAACCACCTCAGCACCACTGTGACCAACAACGACCCAACCTCCTTCACCAACTCATCTTCTTACCGGCAACAAGAGTAGCCATCGTGAGCTTCTCCTTTCTCTCTCTTTGTCATACAATAATCACTGGTCACCTTTTTTCCTAGCAACCAGCACCACTCATCAACATCTCTACCAAGAGCTCCACTACTAGTCAACAGCAGAATCGACCGACCACTCCTCCCATACTAAGTAGTCTCTTGCTCTCTCTTTTTTTCCCTAGCCCTTCCCTCCGTGGTCGCTGCATGCATAATTCATTGTGTATGCAACAACTAAAATAATTAACATGGTCGTTGGGTCGGGCCAACAACGATGTGGGCTATGTGTTGGACCCATTTTAACCCAAACTAGATGGCTAGGCGGAGTCCAGCCAACAACAAAAAAACAAAAGAGAGGTCTGTTGGGTTGTTAGTTGGCCCAACCTGGCTGAGTTGGGGACATTGAGTGAAACTATAAATGAGATATTTTAAAGTATTTAAAAAATATTTTTTTATTTTTTATGTATGTCTGACAAGTGAGGCCTTGAATAATCTTCATTTTGTACTTTGGGGTAAGTGGTGGTAATTTTCATTTCATAAAGTATAATTTATTAATACTTCTTATTCTTAGGGCCTTTTATTTAGTAGAGGTCTTGGACCATTGTCCATGTGACTTTTAACTTAAGCCAACTTTAACACTAAGAGCTTGTTTGACAATGTGATTGCAGGTGCTTTTCAAATAACTTTTCGTGCCAAAATGCATGTCAATGATGTTTTTTCATTTTTTAAAAATTATTTTTGACATCAGCACATCAAAACGATCCAAAACGTACAAACCATATTAAATTTTAACAAAAAAAAAAATTTAAAATTTTTTTGGGATCGCGGGTTGAACCGCGTTCCCAAACGTTACCTAATACAAATCAAACAACCACCACCATAACCACTAGCTACAATAACACCAACACCACAACAATTACTACCATTAACATAATTAAAACTATGACTGCTTTAACCACCACCTTCTTTGTTTCAATCATAACTACAATCACCTCTCCTACATATGTAAGCACAATTAAAAAAATTGGTGGATAAAAGTACACGATTGAGAAAAAAAATGCTTCTCCAACCTCCTGTTTTTTCAATACATCCTCTCACGTCTTGTTTTTTCAATGTCCTTTTACCTCTCTTCTTTTTCAACCTTTTTTTTTTACCTTTATTTTTTCATCTTTCTCTTTTTCCAACAAAGTGTTTTGGTTTATTTATGAGTGAAATTATAATTTTTCTTAGGGGTTATGTTAAATATGAAACCATAATTTTAGGGTTTATAAGAAATTTTAAGGAAATTAAGATTTTAAAAGATAGATCAAAAGGGAATTAGGGTTTTAAAGGGAAAAGTCAGTTTTTTAGGTGATATATATGGATTTAGGGAATGTTGTAGGATAATGAGAAAAGAATGAGGAGCAGTTCAAAATAAACAAAGGTATATAGAAAGTGAGATTTATAATCGAAAAGCCTTTAAAAGATTAAAAGATAATAGCCTTATCAATACCACCACTAATAACACTAATAGTAACACCCTAAAAACATTTGATAAAAAAAAATAAATAGTAACAGCCTAAAAGGTGTAACTCTACTGGTTAGATCCTAAGTTTACTTTTCAGAGGTCACCAGTTCGAGTGCCACAAACCTCAAGGCCACTAAAAGCTTACATGGTTGTTAACTTTAAGATTTCGGGGGATTAGTCGAGATACATGTAAGCTGGTCTGCACATCCACGATTGATAAAAAAAATAGTAACATAAACCTAACAACCACCACCATAATTATCTGATACGATAACACTAACACCATTACCATTGTATTGCTATAACTAAAACATGACTTCTCTAATCTCTACCTCCACTATTGCAACTATAACCACGTTCACTACAACAACTGATGTTATAACTAAGGAGCTTGGTAAGTAGGTAGAAGATTAAAAAAAAAAATGCTCCATTTGCTTTTTTTATTATTATTTTTTTTCAACATCTCACCTTTCTTTTTCTTTAACTTTTTTTTTCTTGTTTACTTTTTTCTCACTTGCCAACAAAATATTGAGAGACATGATGAGTTATTGACTTTGTGGTATTGAATATTGCAATCTTATATAAGTACTAACTAAATTTTCCAAATAACCCCTTATAAAAACCCAAGTTGTGTAAAAAAAATAAAGAAACAATAAAGAAAAAATGTTAAAAAAAAAATCTTAAGTAACATGACAACATAAAAAAAACATTAAATATGAAGTTGCAACCCAACCACGTTGTAGAATAATAAACAATTAGATGAGCTTGGGTGAATAATGGTTGGATAGTAATATCCCATCCTCATTTAGTTTTTTTTTTGTTATTTTTTACTTATAAATTGTTAATGTTAACTATTAATTATTAATTATCAATTGTTAGTTGTTAATGAATTATACAAACTAAAGTGAGAGGTTTTGAATGGTCATGTATGATCTCTTGTATTGATTTCTACCATTATACAGATGATAGCCTCATGTTTTTTTTTTTCAAAGTAAATGTTTTTTTTATTAGGATAACATTATACAATAGAAACCAAAATTAACGTATTTGGCATGAATAGACAAAATAACATGATTTGTAATATTATATAAATTTTAAATTATTTATCTTATCTGTCTATTTTGTGAAATTTGGGAAAATTCATTTTTTATATTTATTGTTGTCATTATTATTATTGTTTTCATTTATTTTGTTATACTATGTGAATGAAAAGGGGATAATAATACATAAAATAAGAACAATATCAATTTATATTTCTTGATTCAACATGTTTTATAAGTAAGACATGAAGTTCAATGTTCATAACCAATATCTTATCGGAATTTTCATAATTTGTTATTTTTTATTTTTTATTTAAAAATTTAATGTATTTTTTTTAATAATATTAACTCATAATATGTTTTTATAATGCTATATCTTTTCAGAGATACTAATTATTAGATTTGATTATTAACTTCACATAATATTGACATGCATTTTAAAAGATAAAAAGCATTCTTTTTCTAAGTAATTCTCTAATTTTTTTAGTTTAAAAAATAAACATTTGAAATTACTTTTATTTAACAATTTTTATTTGACTAAAATGATCAAATCATAAATGTAATAATTTTTATAATTATGATTTTTTTGAGTTTAGAAGGTTAATTGGTCAACTTGTTTACAATGAAAGAGTTAGATTAATAAATATGAATTGAATTGTTATTGTAGGAAGTTTTTTTTATATTAATTTTGATTTTTCCTTGTAATATCACACATCTCTCTTTTTTTTTTCAATATAAATTTTGTTTCCTTTGATATATATATATAAACGTGTAAAATAGTGTAGAAAAAATTACAATTTTGCCACTAATTAGAACATTATTTCCTCTAGTCATCGGGGAAAGGCTCAACGGGGTGGGTTGAGCGGATGCTGCCATCCATAACTAGCAGCGGCAGCTGATAGCATACACATTTGGCAATGTTTTCAACTTGGAAGGGCATTAGCGTCATTTGCGTACCGTAAGTGAAAATAACACACAATACTGGAAGAAAGACAAAAGATTCCACTGTAGAGAGGCAAGAGAAGAGAGCCACTGAACCACTGCACTGATCCTTTCTATCACAAATTCTCAATCAAGAAACCAAACACAAAGCCATGACCATGAGCTTCTCAATGGGAAGCTCTTATTTTTTACACTCTCACTTTCCTTCCTCCACTACTTCTTCTTCTTCTTCTTCCCAACCTGTTTCCTTTCATGTGAAGAACAACAGCAATAATAATGAAATGACCGGGAGGAGGAGAGTGGTTTCTGCTTGTATGGGTCAAGAGGATCCAAAGGACATTGTTTTCAGAAAGAAGAGAGCTGTTCTGTTTTTGGGTATTTCAGTTCTTCCTTTCTTGCACCTCAGGGCCAGAGCTCTTGAAGGTCTTGTTACAAGTGAGTTTAATTTCTTGGTTTTTGGTATTAGAAATATGTAGTTTTTTTCTTCATTTTATTTAATTGCTGTACATGGTCAAATGGGTTTTCTCTTTTCATACCATGTCTTCAATTAGTGGATAACAAGTGGTTTGATGCGAGTGCGCTCTTGCTTTCGATTATTACTTGGTTCTTGTATTTTATCTGGTGAAATGGGGGTCACATCTTGTCTTTAAATTGTTTATATTTTAGAGAAAGAAATTTATGGATTTGAAAATTCTAGTAATTGTATTTTGGCATTAGCTACATCTCTATGCAGCTTGGTGTTCTTACTTCTTGGTACCGGGCGGGCATGCATTTTTGAGTATGTCAATGCCTGCTGTGAGCATATATGCTGTAAATTGGTTTAGCTATGTCATCAGGAAACCTAGGAAGCAGTCACATGGATGAATAAAACAAGTTTATGATATTAACACCCCCCCCCCCCCCCCCCCCCCTCTCTCAGGGGCAAAACATCAACTCTGACAACTAAGAAATAGAAGTAACATCTACGTGTGTGAGCTCCTTGACCAATGAAGGGAATCGGGAGAACAATATGTGCGCGCTCTTTCACTTTTAGGAAGCTTAGCTAAGAGGCTGTTTGGTTATCGGTTTGTATGTGCTTTTCCGAAGTCTTTTTTTAGTGCATTTGAATGACTTCGATGCGGGAATGTCAAGTACAGTAGCAAACACAGATTAAGTGATGTGCTTCCTGATCACATATTCTAGGCATACGAGAAGACTGTGTTCTCTGAAGGAGGTATACATCTGTAGTAAATCCTCTAGATCTCTGCTGCCAAACAGAAGCTTGATCTGATTTCCCCTGTGAAACTGCATTTATCAGTTTTGAGCAATCAGTCTCCACAATCACTATTCCCAGTCCATGTCCCTCAGATGAAAAGACTGCATTCATTCCTGCTCTGTGGTTGTCTCCTGCCTTCTGTCTGTTTTGTGAACCATCAGTATGATCAAGTCTCATACTTGTATAGAATTATCATTATCAAAACCACAATTATGGAGATGGAAAATTGTGTGTGTGTATATATATGTATAAATGATTATTGTAAACTCAACAACAGTCTTTGTTTACATTCCATATTTTTACTTAATTTGAGAGCTTCCAATATCAAGAGAAAGAGAAGAGAAGTCCATTCGTAGTATGATTGTTATGAACCTGCTTTCCCTTTGTTTAGGCACTGGTTCACAGAGAAAGCCTAAAGCATGTTTAAAGGTTTTCAGTGAAAATAAAAATGTGTCTCTTTGTTGAAGAAACATGTTCACCTTTGGTGCCTTATTAACCTTTAATCCAGAAACCTGATTTTTCATCACACACCCATGCATTTGAAATTTCTTTGTCAAAATTCATCCTTTGAAACCTTCTATTTCTCTGCAGATATTACTGAATATAGAACTTCTTTGTGTGACATCAAACCTCTTACTACCTTGCACGTTTGTGTTTGAGTTCTAGGAAAATTACTTGGTTGATAGTTTTGTTGGCTTTTACCTTATTTTTGAATTTGTTTATATAACATCTAGAGACCAAAGATATTCTCAAATCATGCGTTATTCTTTCTTACTTTTTTATTTATTCAATTTGTGTTGTGGATGTTGTGTGAATAAGCTTCTATTTTGATGAGAATTTCCTATATGTAGGACAGAAAGAAGAAATTTGGGAGGAGAGGAGAGAAGAAACTGGAGAGAAACTAGAGGAACAGAAAATGGGGAAACCATGAAGGAAACGAATGAGATAGGCAAGAATTTTTTGTCAATGCTCGAAGTTATTCTTTTAATAATAATAGTGTATATTATTAAAAATGAAAAGGAAGTACACAAAAGGAATTGGATATCCTCCAAAAGAAGATACATAAGCTAGGAATTAACAAAAAACCAAAATGAAGATAAAAGGGCACTCTGGTTTTACTGAATTGTAGCTAAGGAAATATCTCAAAAAGTTTCAAAACTTTACACCATGTAGGCATTGCTATCTCACCTATAACAGCTGTTTGGAGAGGTGATTCACAGATTCTTGTGTTCTGCTCTGTCTAAAATCTAATAACTTAAGATGACAACAAAACATGAAAGATTTCCGTAAATCCACCCTTCCTTTTCCTTCCCAAAACCCACTAAGTACATCAACAACAAATCTTCAATTCTACTCAAGGACCACCACTGCTCTCAAAGGCAAAAAGTGTGTTCATATCCCAAGAAAAGATGAGAAAAACAAAATAACTTTCTTTTCCCCAATTAAGAGATATAGCAAGCCTTGTGAAGCCTCCTCATTTTCAAAAGTCAGTGTTGATCTTATCAAGCACCACTGTCCAAGTGAATGCCTTAATCTTACATGGAAAATGAATGTCAAGGTATTTGAGATTGAAAAGGCTCGCAAGAAAAAAAGTATTGGACCTCTCCGAAGTCTAGAATTTGAAGAAGTACAATGATATCTTGTGTTTCCTTGTTATTCATGGGACCGGGAAAAAAGAGATTCCAAATGATCGCACTTTGTCCTTGTAAAATTTAGAGAATGGAAGATTGTGTGATTTATGTATCTTCCCTCTCATATATCCTCTTCTAATGAAGGAAAGAAATGAGTAGACACAGTGATATCAATTTTTTTTTGGCTTATATGAATGACAGAAGAGCCAACTTTACATCCCACTCCCTCCCATTAGAGTGAAGGCCATGGTTTACTAAATGCTCAGTCATTTAGCAATTGTTGTCTTAAAATGCAATAATGGATTTCCTTATCAAAAGCCCCATTCCCTACAGGGATCCTAAGTAGGAAAACCAAAATCCACAACATGATAGCTTTAACAGATAAAAGAACTCCTTACCAAGTAAAAATCTTTAATAATTAAACATCAGCCTGAGATGTCTTGCTTCCTTCTCCTTCAATGTCGAACACACATGAATGCTGAATGATCTAGGAAGTCTTGTGGGATTAAGTGAAAAGAGGTGGAGGTTTAAGCTTAGTCACAGAAAGGCATGAAGAATGAAGTACATGCCACGTATTGTCTCTGATATAGGTCTTGAGTGTCCCGCATGATTTTCTGTTTTTCTTGGAGGAGTAGTTTTTCATCATTACCACTATTGTTTTTGCTGTCTTATGAAGCATGCCTGTCTTTTTATTGATTAAGCATTTGTTTGTCTTACTTCAGAAGAAGCTACACTCATGGCACCAGGGGAGGACCAAAAAGAAGAGGTTTTGATCTGTGCTTCATATTTGAATAAATCCTTACCATTTATTTTAAAGATTGCAATAGTGAGATTGGAAATTTTTTAAATTGAGCTGTCTTTGTGAACAGCTAGCAATTCAAAGATACACACCGCCAAATCCCTTTTTGTCTCTCCTGAATGGCCTCGGCATATTTGGTACTGGTGTGCTTGGTGCGCTCTATGCATTGGCTCAGAAGGAAAAGAAAGCTACTGATAAAACAGTAGAATCTGTAAGTCACTGTTGACCTTTTCTTTGAAGTTCTTTTTACACCCTGATTTTACTAGGATTCATTTGGACTTTCAAAGGGGAAAAATGCCCTGTATTTTCTCCTTAGGTTAGGAGGTTACAAAGTCTAACTATTTCTTTAACACATGCACTGGTTGGGCACAGATGATATCTAAACTGAAAGAAAAGGAAGCTACCATTGAATCCTTGGAGAAAAACTTTGAATCAAAGCTATTAAATGAACAGGAAGAACAGATGAAGCAACGGAAGAAGGCAAAGGAAGAACAACAGTTTTTATTGAGCCAGCTAAACTCGGCAAACAGTATAATCGCAGGGTTAGGACAGGAGCTAAAAAATGAGAAAAGAATAATTGAGGAGCTTAGAGTTCAAGCAGAGGGTCTAGAAACCAACCTCTCAAAAGCTGGGGAAGATAAAAAAGCTCTTGAACAACTGTTGAAGGAAAAACTCAGCATGATTGAAGCCTTACAAGATAAGATCAGCTTGCTTAGTTCGGAGATCAAGGACAAGGAATATAATGCTCAAAATCTCAGCTCTTCACTTGCTGAAAAGGAATTGGAGCTAAAGAACTTGAATTACACGCATGAGCAAACAAATGGTGAACTAGCGAAAGCATGCTCAGAGATCAAAGGATTGAAAGATGAACTACTGAAAAACAAGAAGGAACTAGAAATGAGGAATTCTGTGGTGGATGAATTAAATTCAAAGATCAGTTCTTTAATTGTTGAGAGAGATGAATCTAGTAGGCAGCTTAATACTATTCAGGAGGAGTACAATGATCTGAAATCGTCCTCTGAAAAGAAGGCTGCCCTGGATGCTACACTATTGAGAGAGAGAGAATATGAGCTTCACGTGCTGAAGGAGAAGCTTGAGGTTGCTTTGAATGAAGCAAGTGGTAACCAAGCAAGGATTGAGGACTTGACTCGGGAAAGGAATGATTTGAGAAGAATGCTTGATGATGAAGTGAGCAATGCCAAGAATCTAACAGATGAGCTCCATATCACCCAGGAAGCCCTTGAGAAGTTGAGAGAGGAGGCCTCTGATCTGTCAGAACAGCTCGAGCATTCACAAAACCAGTGCACTGAGCTTCAGGCTGAGGTCTCAAGGATTCTGGCTGAGTTTGCTGAAGTTACAGAAACCCTGCAGAAGAGTGTTGAGAAGGCAAAACAAAGTGGTGAGTTGTTAGCCAGTGAGCTTACAGCAATGAAGGAACAATTGAGGAAAACTAAAGAGGAGCTGCAAGTTATGTCACAAGATCTGGAAATGGTGACTGAAAATCGTGATAGCTTACAAAAGGAGTTGGTAGATGCGTACAAGAAAGCAGAAGTCGCAGCCAATGAATTAAAAGCAGAGAAGAATATAGTTTCTTCTTTGAATAAAGAATTGCAGAACTTGGAGAAGCAAATGTTGAAGGACAAGGAGTCAAGAAAATCACTTGAAACAGATCTAGAAGATGCCACTAAATCCCTTGATGAGATGAACCGAAATGCTTTGATACTTTCTGGAGAGCTGGAGACGGCTAATTCTCGGATTTCTAGCCTTGAAGACGAGAAGCAGGTGCTTTACAAATCCCTAACTGAGCAGAAGAATGCAGCCAAAGAGGCCCAAGAGAATATGGAAGATGCTCATAACATTGTGGTGAGGCTAGGGAAGGAAAGGGAGGGTTTGGACAAAAAGGGAAAGAAACTTGAAGAAGAATTGGCATCTGCTAAGGGTGAAATATTGCGATTAAGGAGTAAAATAAATTCTTCAAACACTGCTGTAAATGAACAGGAGAGACAGAAAACCGAAGCTGAAAACTTGCGATCAAGGAGTAAAACAACAAATTCATCGAGCACTGTTGTAAATGAAGAGAAGTCAGAGGGAACTGAAGCTGAAGAGAAGGTCACAGTGAATGCAAAGAAAAGTGGTAGAACTAGAAGGAGAAGGGCTAGTTCGGAATGAAGTAGTGCCTGATATGTTGCCATGATAGTTTTGTTTGTTGAGCTGTTTCTTTGTTTTTACGCCCTTCCCCTACGATATATATATATATATTTTTCCTGTAAACCAAGTTGTTGTATGAATGTGATCCCGAGGCATAACATTGAGGAAATTCTTGTTCGTAATCTCCGTTTACTGTGTCCAATTGCTTTTACTTGTTAAAGTTGAATTCAATCCTGTGATCTGCAGGATCATCATATTGTGATTTTGAATACATGTTCTATTATTTAAATATGATAATTTACAACAGATCTTGGTAGAAAATAAAACAAATTAATGAATGGTTTTTATGTCTCGTAACCTTATTATGGGGCTGTCAACCTGGGTTGCCAGTGCCAACAGGCATACTAAATGTTCTTAACTTGACGTAGAATATTTAATAGATTAATGTGTTTCACTTTTTTTTTTAAGGAATCTCATGCATTGAATCACTGATTTTTATTTTTATTTTTATTTTTTATTTTTTATTTTAAGAAACCTTTAAATTCTCCTCTCACCTATTACCCAGACCCAGAAAGGGCAGCAGCCAGACTGCCAGAGGGTGCAACTGGCTCGTTGCCGGTTGAAGCTAGTTAGTTTAGTTGGGTTCATTTTGTTAGTGGTTGAATTTATTTATTTTTATAAAAGTTTAATTTTTTTATTTTAATTAATTTTTTTAAATTGTTTTAATGTTATATTAAAAATAAATTTTAAAAAATAAAAAATAAATTATTTTAATATATTTTTATATAAAAAATACTTTGAAAAATCTCTTTTTATATATTTGATAAAATGGTACAAGTTGCAGGCTTTTTTTTAAAAAAAATTAATATTAATATATTAAAACTACCAAAAAAAATCTAAAACTAGCAATTTAATAATTTTACCAGTAAAATATATTTTAAAACACATTTTAAATAACGAATTAAACAAGAAAATAAAGAACAAACTAGCACTCTCCCTCGTTTTTTCTCCCCCTCTCTTTTGCACTGTATAGATAATAAAATAAAAAGTGAAAAACAGTAACAGGAAGAGAGAGAGAGAGAGAGCCTCTCAAGTCTTTTTCTTAAAATCGAACAAAAATTGAAGAAGCAGAAGGATTGTTTCTTCTTGAATTTTATCTTGAACGGCCCTTCTTTTCCCTCGTCTATTTAAAAATAAAAAAATATAAGGTTTCAAATCTCTTAAACAGAATTTCAATTGCTCAATCGGATCTGATATTTCTACTCGCCAAATCAACCAACCGTTTCTTTAATGTTATAAATCTGGAAAATAGAATTAATTATATATAAATAGGGTTGTTTGATTTTTGGTTAGAAAAAGAGTCGTCATGTTCTATGGTGCAGAGGTATGGGATCCATGGCTAATAGCAGCCCAAATCGTATGCCTTCAGTGCCTTTACTACCTCACTCTTGGTTTCTTTTTATCTTTTCTTGTTGGCACTCGCGTCTCTCGCTTGACTCTCGTTTATTTCTTTGATTTCGCCACTATCACTACCTCTACTGTCACCGGTCGCTGTGTCATTGCCTCCCTTCTCCCTTCCTCCTTTGCTGGGTAATTCAATTTATGTTATACTTAGTTTTTTTTTTCTTAATTGGGTTTTGTTTTGCCTCTTAATTGTTGTTGTTTTGCCTCTTTTTTTGTGTGTATATTTTTGTTTTTATGTAGAGCTAGGTATATGCTGTATTTGATAGAGAGGTCAAAGAAGTGCTTAGATTTTTCAGCCACCCTCTTTATCATCCATTTGTTTATATGCATCATATATGGAGGCTGGCCTTCCTCGATAACATGGTGGGTCGTTAATGGTACTGGGTTTGCTGTGATGGCCTTGCTTGGTAAATATTTGTGTAGCAAGCGTGAACTCCGAGAGATTCCCATTTCGCGATATCGATCCAGTAAGAAATCTCTGCACATGTTAAATAAACTTCTTAAAAAGAACCTTATCTGTGAAATGCCGTTGTGCTTCATTTCTTTTTCTAGTTTTCATAGAGTGGTTTGTGCCTTTGGGGAGTAAATAAAGTACAGTTTTGAGTTACTTGGACCGAAGTGCTCAATGAACTTGTTTATGCTCATTTATTTAGCAATTCTGCTGGTGTTAACAGTAATTTGGTTGTGAAATGCGGGTTAGATTTGGCTTAAGTGCACAAATAAACAGGCTTTCAGTGGCAAATGTTTAATTTTCTGTTCAATGAATGTATACTGATACGTTTGAAAGCTCGTTCTACATCCACATGCATGTTGCGCCAACTGCTTATTTAGTTTGTTTTTAGGTCTTTCCCCATGCTCTTAGAGCAGTTTCGACTGTGAGGAATGTAGTGGGAAATGATTTAGTTTAAAGATTGAACGTAAGGATAAACTGCGTGTTGATCAAGCAATACATTTGTTTTACTTTTTTAACTATTAATTCAATCTCTTTCCACAACTTTTTGGTTTTTATTGTCTCTGTGATATATTTATTGTTTAAGGTGATAGCCTAGCTCATTCTTACCATTCATATGGCTACAAAGTTATGCATTATGAAGTGATACCATCCTGAAATTAGTTTCTACCTAAAATTTTAACAAGTTCTGATATCAACTGGTTATTGTGCTTGGTTTTGATTCTGAATCGATTAATACTGATTGGTGGGAATTTTATTTCTTGTTTTACTCCAAATGTGAGCCAATATGGATACTGGTTTGTCTCTTGCAGTATCATCTTTTATACCAATTCCTTTTCACCATTATCAGAGAATTAATAACCCTAACTGACCTCATCCTTCTTTTTCACAGTTTGCCTTGCTATCCTATCAGCATGCATGTCTAATGCGGCTGCTTTTTTTCATTCTCTCCTTTTGCTTTCTAATTTTTGTTCTTTCAGAAATAATAATCTCAGACTATTTGCCTGCAGATGTTTGACCAACAAGAGAAGTCAACATGAAGAAAAGTTTTTTTTTCTGGGAGCACAATGGTGCTTATTCACAGCTTTCAAGGAGCTTCGGTAACCTGTGTGACGTTTGAGGGATATCAATCTAGACTGTGATGGTGATAGTAAGGGATATATAATCAGTTAAATTCTGTGCTGGTGGTGATGATGGAGAATGACCAAAGAAATTTGAAGATGGTTCTCAAATGACATGAAGACGGATCACATGAGAGTGGGTACGCATTGTATCAGGAAACTCTTAATTTACAGTTTTAGATGGTTCTTGGAAAAGTTGATGCTTGTTTTCTTCTAGTATTGCTTTCTGGTATAGCGTTGTATTTTGATATGACAAATGTTTGAGTTTCCATGCATGTCCATGAACTAAAAGAAATTTGTTGTATCATGAGACATCTTTACACGCCCAGTAGGCCAATATCATTGCACTGGAATCACTGTAACTTTACTTCTTTTTTTACCTTCTCTTTTCTATGATCATGTGGCCATAGTTCATCAATCAGACTTAGATTCCTGTCCCCTTGGTGTTTAAGCACTCGGAGATATAATTCTGTACAATAGGTCCTGTTTTCAAGGAAGCTAGCTACAATAGGTTTGTTTTCAGCCTGAATGACTTGCTGGCTTTGGTTTCTAGGTGACCATCTTGCAACGTCGGCCTTGGTTTCCTAGGTTGCATTGCTGTTTGAGGTCTGGGAACCTTGCTGGCTTTGGTTTCTAGGTGACCATCTTGCAACTTCGGCCTTGGTTTCCTAGGTTGCATTGCTGTTTGAGGTCTGGGAACCTTATACTTTGTTCCCTCTGTGTCTGCATATATGCTGTTGTATTCATGGCATGCACCATTTCCCTTACTGATGGGTTCAGGTTCATGGGGAAGTGCATTTGATGCACACCTCCATAACATTTTCTCAACACTCTTGGTTATTTTGTCAAGCGAGCAAGCTTGAAGCTCACTTTATAGCAGAATGATTTAGCATAGCAGAAAAAGGGTGTGGTTCCAAACAAGCTCTTCCCGTCTCTGATCTTTTGTTTTCCTTTGCTCAAACAACCAAAGTCATAAACATTCAGGTGCTTGATACGATTGTGGAATGTTATCTTGCCATTAAGCTCTACATAAAGCCATGTCTTCAGAAGTACATTATCACATAGTTGACAAGTCCCCCAATATTGGATAAGTTGTTTTTTCTTTTCACCATGTTATGCTGCCATTCCAACAGAATGGTGGAGCTTGAGTCGATACTGCTGTATTCTGTCTTTTGTGTCATGAGCGGTTCAATCTGATATCGTTTTATCCTTTAGTGCAGCATTAAGTTCTTTTCTTCATTCTGTCTAGTACTAAAATATTCTTTGTTTAGCTTAAAACACAGTTCTCTTTCCTCGGAAGTGCTTTACGAAGTGTGCTTTTTTACATTAGTCAGGAGTTTGCGTTTAGCGAAGTGGATTAAGATTCTTGCAGTACCAAAGTAATCTAATTTCTCTTTTCTTCTTCCACTGGTATCAGTGAACATTATAATTTCTGGAACACTTGTCTGTTGATCGGTTAAACTGCCCTTTTTAATGACTGGTTTGAGCACGTTAAGAAACAAGAAAGTACAAAGGTAAATTAAGGAGGCTTTCGCTGATATATTGTCTATGCCTTGGCATTTGTGAAAGTAATTTTAGCCGGGTCTTTTTTATATGCATTTCAAGTGTTCTTTACCTGCTAAAAAAACTCCAAATCATAAAATACAAACGCTTGTTGCCATTGTTGTCTCAAAAATATTAAGATTGCAATTGAAACTCGGTGATGTTTTTGTTTAGTTCTGTTACAGTAATTGCTCCAACTTGGAAATCATGATAGGAAAGAACTGAGCAGTGAAGGAATCCCCTTCCTTTGTTTGATTTCCAACAGGGTAACCCCACCCTTCTGTACTATTTATCTTTGAGTTTAGAATGGATTGTATTTGTATTTTAAAAGTATTTTTTAAATTTTAATTTTAGTTTATTTTTTATTATAAATTAATATTTTTTTTGATGTTCTTAAATTATTTAGATGTGTTAATATTAAAAATAATTTTAAAAAAATAAAAAATATATTATTTTAATATATTTTTACATAAAAAATATTTTAAAAAATAATCAAAACACCCTATAAATCATCCTAAGAGTGTGCTTAGATGGTGGCAAAACAACCTATGTGGACAACGGATTCCAAGTCGCAGTGAAGTCAGAGCATTACCCTTTAACTCTAGGCCCTAGAAATACGTTGCCTCAAGTTTGCTCAACCATGTTAAGCTTTATTACAATCTACTTAAATGCGAAAAGTGCAAATTTAAACTCTAATTTAGTATTGATTTTTACTTCCAAGTTAATCTAAATCTAAAAGGTATGAATAGAAAATAGTTTAAATATTTTTTATAGTGGTTGTTGCGAAACATGTTGTTCATATAAGATTTTTTTTTTTTTGACTTGGAGTAACTCAATTGTCTCTAGGTATTTCTTTTTCAAGATGCATTTGTTTTTCTACCAAAAGATAGAAACTTTTTTTTTCTTTAAAATATGTCTATTAATATCTAAAATCTCTCTATATGATTTGCTTGGTTAGGAAGTGTCTTTTTTTTTTTAGTGAATATGTCATCTAGCTAATCAATTAGTTATACGTAACATTGATTTTATTTATTTAAAATATATTTATCATTAATAAAAGTTTTTTTATATTTAATATTCATTTATATTTGATTAATGAATCTATTGTTTAATTAATAAATTTAGAGTAAGGATAAAGTTCATAAGACAAAAATACTTTGCAAATAAAATTATAAAGTTGTTATAATTATAAGATTCATATTGTATCAAAGCATTATTCTTAAATGACCCTGGTCAATGTTCTATTAAGATTAGACATTAATTAGAGTTATTGAGACCAATACATATTATGTTCTTTCTTTTATGAAAGTAAACAATTATTCTTATAAACCGAGGTATAGGGGATACCTAAAACTAATATACATTTGCTTGTCAGATGACATGTACACTAAACTGACCCGTAAGAAAATTTCATATAGGGAGATCACTTGTCTATCAAAAATTCTCACATGACAGTTGTGTAAGTGATCCATAGATTTGAGATCATTAAGTTATCTTATATAAAGAGTATTATGTTTTGATCTTGGTATATGTTGTCCTAATCAAGGGTAATAAAGAGACAAATATTGGGTATAACATAAATTATATGAAGATATTTAAGTAATCAAGAGGATTTATCATCCTAGGTGAATTAAAAAAAAAAGTTATATATGTTCTTAAATAGTATTGATTTTGAAATCATTGGCTAAGGTGAAATGAGTTTTGAAAAGAGTTTCAAAATCTTATTCAAAGTATCAATTACTATAGTGTTGAGAACTAACATGATTTGACAAAGCAAACATACTCCATAGTAAAATGTCTTAATCAGAACATTCTTGATGAAGAGATAATAACTAAACTGAAAAACTAGTCACTAAAAGGTTAAGTCAAACCACTTATGATATTTTTTTAATATTTGAGGGATCATGACAGGTTGCTAAACATTGTACTTGATCTTTAAATATAAATCAATTAATTATTGAATTGATAATATATTAAATTATTTAATCTTATTTTATTTAAAATTATGATTTATATTTGAGGCAACTTACTAAGGAATCTAATGGGCCACAAATATAAGAATCATTGATCATAAATTAAAATGAGATGATTAATCAAGTGTAACTTGATTGTAAATAAATTTTAAAAATTAAGGACTAGAATGTAATTAATACATGGTATTACTATTCTAGACCTATATAAAAAATCAAGTTAGGACTTGATTGAATAAATTTCTAAAATTATGCTAAAATAATATATAATATTATTTAAGGGGCAAATTGATAATTTTGTTTATAAGGTTTTTATGTTTCTCTATAAATAGAATACATTGCCTTTTATTTCCAAAGAAAAAATAAGGTGAGAAAAGTATAGTACAAAAACACTTAAAACACAAAAAAAGAAAAGAAACTAACACTCTAAGATATAACAATTCATCTCTTACAAAAGGGTTTAGGAGATTTGTTACTGGTGGTTCATGTAGATTACTGTTAGAAGTTGAATATTTGGACGACTTATGGTTTGCGAAAATCTAGCCTTGAAGCATATATTTAAAGCCGAAAAGAACATCTGATCTTTAGTTAGGCCCCGTTTGTTTGATGGAAAGTATTTTTTTTTGGAAAGTGAATTCCGGAAAAGTGAATTCCAGGAAAGTGAATTATTTTCCGATGTTTGGTAGTGTAATGAAAAATAAGTTGGAAAATATTTTCCAATGTTTGGTTATGTCATGGAAAATGAGCTAAAAAATAACTTATTAATGTTTTATTTTCTCAAGTTTATTAAAATAATGAGGAACAAATCTTACAAATTAAAAAGTTGAATGAGGATGAAATTGAAAAAAAAATATAATTTCATAAATTATCTCAAATAAAATAAATAATAATCAAAATAATAGAAATCAAATCTAAAAAATAAAATAAAAATGAAAGATGAAGAAATTAAAATAATAATAATTAACATTTCATAAATTATTTCAAATAAAATAAGTAACAATCAAAAGAATGATGACCAAATTTGATAGATAAAAAATTTCAATAAAAAAATGACAAGGGAAAAGCAAATAACAATTATAAAAATGAGGACCAAAGTTAATATAAAAATTAAATTTTAAGAGATGAAATTAAAAAATAAATATTCAAAACAAAATATATATATATAGCAATCAAAAGTTTAAAGATCAAATTTGATATAATCAGCAAATAATATGACATTTCTAAATTTTTCATAACTTCCGGAGAGTATTTTCCGCCCAAATTTTCCAGAAAACACTTTCCTGGAAATCAAGCCAAATTTTCCTTTGACTGGAAAATGTTTTTCGTTGACCAACTTTTCTAATGACAAACAAACATAGGAAAGTTTGAAAAATGGTTTCCCGGAAACCACTTTCCGGGAAACAAACATGGCCTTAATCTTCACATAAACCCTAAACAATTCTAAGTCTATCTAACAAGATCATTAAAACTCTAAAAAAAATTTCAATTTACCGTTCCTGTTGCATATATATATGTTTCTAGAAACCCAATATTTTCAACAACAAATTCAACCAAATAATATTTTTTTTAGGTTCACACACAAGTTTACTCCTCTTTGATGATATGTTGGATGCTTTTTTTAAGCAAATATTAGTAGTGATGTCTTATGGAACAGTTTTGAATAGGCATTTATTAATCCACTTTGGCTTGGTTGTGCATTGTTATATATATACACACACACACACACACACACACACACACACACACACACACACTCTATTAAACCTGATTTTGTTCGACAAGTCGACCTAATGATATGCCGATCTTGTCTTTGGCTTGAGTTAGAGTTCAAATTAAACTAGTTAGAAATTGACTTGACAGATCAATTTATGACTTGGTTGACTTGATCAAAACCTTGTTTCACTTTAAAAAAAATTAAAATGATATTTTAATATTCAAACAATAATGTTTTGGTTTGACCTCGATTAATCTACCAAATCAGTGACCCAACTCATGGGCCCAACTAGATTTAATAACTTTGATTTTTGAAATATATTTTTTTATTTATTTATAAGATAATAAAAATAGATATTTGTAGAAAAGACAACAAATAAAATTATGGAGGAAAAATGCATTTTTTTCATTAAAATTGTCTTTTTTTATTCATGTAATATTTGTTTTTATTTTGATAACAAAATAATTTTTTTATCACCAACATAATTCATTAATAAAAATTAATATCAATTAGAAAAAAAAATATTTGTGAAAACTATAATGACTTAAACTAAAAAAAATTTATTTATTTTTAATCAAACTAATTTTTGTATTCTTGAATTTCTTTTTTTATCTCAAGAAAAAGCATGCCCTTTCTTATAAGAAGCATTATTTTTTAAGTAAATTTATTTCATAATAAAACCACGTTTCAATTAAAGTTTTTTTTTAAAATATGATTTTAAAAGGACAGGTCACCTGTGAAAATAGACTAGTTTTTTAATTTCAAAATGGACAGTTCACCTATGAAAATATATCAATTTCAGGGATCATGGATGCTTGCTAAAGTTCTTTTGAGATTTAAAAGGACAGGTCATTGTGAAAATAGACTAGTTTTTTAATTTTAAAATTGGCAGGTCGCCCATGAAAATATATCAATTTCAAGGAAGCATGAACACTTGTTGAAGTTCTTATGAAATTTAAAAGGGCAGGTTACCTGTGAAAATAAATGAGTTTTTGAATTTAAAAATGGACAGATCGCTCATGAAAATATATCATTTTTAGTGAAGCATGGATGCTTACTGAAGTTCTTTTGAAATTTAAAAGGGCATGTCACCAGTAAAAATATATTAGTTTTTGAATTTCAAAATAGACAGGTTGCCCGTGAAAGTATATCAATTTTAAGGAAGCATGGATGCATACTGAAGTTCTTATAAAATTTAAAATGGCAGGTCGCCCGTGAAAATAGACTAGTTTTTAAATTTCAAATTAGACAGGTTGCCTATGAAAATAGACCAATTTCAGGGAAGTATGAGCGCTTGTTGAAGTTCTTTTTGAAATTTAAAAGGGCAGGTCGCCCACAAAATTAGATCAATTTTTTAATTTCAAAATAGACAAGTTGGAGTTCCTTTTTAATTTAAAAAGGGCAGGTCGCCCGTGAAAATAAACAAGTTTTTGAATTTTAAAAGCAAAGTTTTTGGATAGATGGATCACCTAACAAGTCGGACAAAAACTTTTTCTTTACAAGCTCACTATGCAAAACCTTCATAAGATTTTGCTTCATAAGCATTGTAAAGAGAGGACATTTGTTGTTACTTATTTTTTACCCCATAAAAAAATCAAGAAAAGAAAAAAGAAAACCCAAAACTACAAGAGGATATACATGAGAAAAACTTAGAAGATTGCCCAAGTTGGTGATGAGGAATAAAAATAACAAATGCAAAAATTAAAGGACCATAATGTACAAGATTAACAAAATTGACGACCCAATTCTGATTGATAAAAGACTTATTCTGTGAAAATATTTTTATTTGGAGGTAAAGAAATACAATTTGGATCAGTAAAAACTTAATGAAGATTTTAGAAGGCTTAATCAATTTTATTAAGGACTTGATTGAAAGGAAAATCAGTGTTTTAGAGTCAATTTGGGTTTTAATTGGAAGAAATTGAAGTTTGGAGACTGAAATAGAACTTTGAAAAGTTTAATTGGTTAAATTAGAGGTTTAATTGTAAAAAAAAAATAAGTGGTTTGATTGAAGAAATTCAAAATCAAGGACTAAATCGTAAAAGCGCGAGACTTTAAGGGTTGATATGGACCAAATCAAGACCCAAATTGAATAAAATTAAAAGTTTGATAGTCAATTAAGGGTCTAAATGTGCAAATCAAGAATCAAGGACCAAGATGAAAATGACGCAAAACTGCAGGGTTGATGATTGAGTTTGGTAGAGGTGGAATTACATGAAATTAAGAGTTTAAGAGACAATTAAAGATGCAATTAAAAGCAATCAGAAGAACAATGACTACAATGAAAAATGACATATGCCAAATTAAAAACTCTAATTTCTAGGGATTTAATCTAGATGACGCGTCGTTCAACTTCTATTCATCTTTTTCCTTGGCAGTTCGTGATGATCAGGTTGACACCTTCCAAAAGCTCGTTGTAGAGTTCTAAACCATCAAATGACACGTAGTGTTTTTGCAAATGGAAGAGAAACATCCCCTCTATAACCTCATTTCCATGAAATTGGACGTTTACATCTCAATTCCCTTATCAGCCATCACTCAATTTTTAGATTATGGGCTCATCGAGTTGGCATCTTTAAGTGAGTGAATGTGGAGTTACAGACCTTTAAATTAAATAAAGTTGGATCCAAACAAAATATGTGCACCCCTTATACCAACTTTAGATGGTCTTCAATGAGGATGATATTAGAATTGCTCTAACAAAATCTTGAAAGTAGCTAACCTAGTCAGCATTGACTAAGATACCTATTTGTATAAAACCATCTAACTTTTTCATGTGTTCACACTTCAAAATTCTCAAAGGGTTCTTATCAAAGGCTAAAAATAATTATCTCAAGATCAAAGAGCTGAAACACTTTACCTTGGGCTTCAAGTTTGATCATAACCATTTAAATCCAAAATCATCTATCATATGATAAAACCAGCTTGGTTTGTTAGAACCCTAGCAAACTCTTGTAAAAGCTCTGAATCAGCCTATGAAAGAAAAGAGAAAAAGGAGAGGGAAAAGGGAGAAGAAATTTAATTAAGGTCTAAAGGATCCAATACTTAGTTCAAGAGCTCAAAAAAGGTTCAAAGGTTTGACCTTGTTAGGTTAAGAGACAAAGGGAAAGAAAAGCAGCACCATAAATCTACTACCATTGAAGATTTCAAACTTGGAAGGTATACTTTTGCAAACTTTAAAGGTGAAGTCAATGGTGCCTGCTGGATTTAAAACCATTTGTTTACTATATAATACAATGTTTTTTTTTTAAAAAAAACATATATTGATGTGAGGATTGGTGTCCTAGTATGTTAAGCTTGCATTTAGTTTGATTGAAATTTATCAAATATGGCAACAAGGTGTTTAATGTTTTTCTTGTTTGTTAATGTATTGTTCCAGCCTCCTGAGTTTTGTTTTAGTTCTATGGAGTGTTAAAGTGTCAGTTTTGAATATCAAATTGGTTAAGCATGCTTATTGTTTTAATTTGGTAGTTTTGGAAAATGAAACTTAATGCATGTTTATGATGATTTAATGTTTTTGTTAGTCTCTTTTGATTCAGCCATGCTTGGTATTGATAATGTGATTTGTGAGGATAAAAAAATACTAGATTTAGAGGCCTAAAACTCCATTTTCTGGGTATGACAACATGTTCTTCAATTCTAGGTTTTTGTTGGGCAATGTTCTTCATGTTTTTGAGAAAAACATTGTCTTAGATCCATGATTTAGACTAGTTTTGGTCCATTTATTTATAGTAAATCATTTGGGCAACTCGATTAGTCAATAATTTAGGATTTATTTGCATCATTAACAAGTTTTTAGGGGTTTTAATTCTAATGTTTTGATTTTCAACCGAAACCCATTTTAATCAAATTCTAGATTTTTAATGATAATCGATGGATTTAAAGGCTTGATTATTGATCTATGCATTTTTAAGGCAAATATTTGTCACTACAATATAAGAATAATGGAAAACCCTTACGCCTTCTAGGATAGGCGAGTCCTGTTAGGGCAGCTGCATGGACCCTTTCTATAAAAATTATATAGGCATGCGAGTCCATAATAAATTTAAAATACTAGATTTATTCATAAAAGTAAATCTTTATCCTGAATCATAGGCAAACTACCAGTTAGGAACCTGTTAAAACTTTTAAATCATATTTAAACCATACAATGCAGTTTATCTCAAGTAAGGTGCGATAGTGGTGTTAATATCTTCTTTAGCCATAACCAATCCTTTACCTTTGAATTTTTTATAAGCCCAGTACATCTAGATCTTTTAGCGACTTCAAACTAAACAACTAGGGGGTGACTTGACCCCAACATTGCTCGGCCACATGTGATAGTTGTCATACTTAAAAGATTTATAATGAGCTTTTTTCACACATGTTAAAGTGACACTACTTTCAAACTGATGGTGAAGCTTGAATAGAGGTTGACTAGATATGTGTAGTGACACTATACTATATGGTTTTTTTCTTAACATAAAAAGTGAAGTTCAACTGCCACAAAGATATTTTAAAAAGGAAGAAAAATCAACAATTTAGGTTATTGATCTAATTGGGTCAAATAAATTGATTTTATTTTAATTAGATGATAAAAAAATATACAAAAATAGTAAGTGAACCAAAAAAAAGTGATAATAATAATGAGAAAAATGATGAAAATTAATTTTAAAAAGAAATATATTTTGAATGACAAAATTGAAATTAAAAAAAAAACCGTAGATGCGAAGCAACAAAAAAAAATATCTTTTTTTTTAAAGAGAAGTGCTTTTGCTACTAAAAAAAAAATGTTTAGCATGAATGTTTAAAATTTAATTAAACTAACCCGAGTTAATTTTTCAAATTCATGATCTAGATCATATGATCGAGATAACTTGATAGAACAGAAATAAAAAAAAATCATAAAGTCAATTTTTTTATATAAAAAAAACTATGTCAATTGATGAAATAAAAAAATACAAAAAAAATGATCATTGTTGGTACTGGATTAAAATGGTTCTAAATGTGGTGTGTGCCATGAGCTGCAGGTTTCAGCTTGCAAGAATGTGGTGTTTCCGAGGTATCATAAGATTTTGCTGGAGAAAAGAGTGAAGTGATTAACAGTAAGATTTGAACTAACAGCAAGAGATTTCTATTCTCTTTGGCTAACCAAACTCTTCAGTGTCTTTTTATTTTTTTATTTTTAAATTACAAGTTCGAATATCACAAATTTTAAAGACACTAGAAACTTACATGATTGTTAACTTTAGAACTCTTATAATTAATCGAGGTGCGTGCAAACCAAACACTCACATTAATTAATAAATAAATAAATAAATTATCCTTTCTTTATAAGTAGGTCATTTTGTCTGCTTATTAATCGATTTCCATCATCACCAATTACACCGAACTTGACTTCTTTTCTTTGATCAATTCACTGAACTTGAGCAGCTAACTCAATTTCTGCCTTTCGTGGACAGGTTTATTCGAGAAAATCTGCAACTTGGAGATCATTGAAGAAACAAAACTAACATGGCAGCTACGATTAGTAAACATCCATTTAGATATGACATAGATAACGATAACTTTTCAAATTTATAACTTGGATTTTTAGACCGAAAGCACCTATCTAAAAAAAGCATGATGCTCAATTTCTAACCAATTAAATGTTAAAAAATAAAATAAAAAAATAAAACTCAATTATACAAAAGGATTCATAACAAAAAATAACAATTAAAAAAATAAAAATCAAAATTGAAATAAAACATAAATTAGAGGATAGCTAACAATTTTTATTGAATGACAACAAAATCGAAAGAATGAGGACCAAATTGAAAAAAATTAACACATCATAAATTGTTAATGAATAATGAAATTGAAAACAAATTAAAATTTTACAAAGGAGTCAAGAAACAAAATTAGAAATAAAAATAATAAAGATCAAAGTTAGAGGACTTTTCTTAAATTTTGAATATTCAATACAAATTTCGAGGGGAGAAGAGGGAAAAAAAGAAAAAAAAAGAAAATATTATCGGTGACAAATCATCTCACCATCAACGCTATGCACCCCCTAACAAGAAGAAGATATAAACGATTCTAACAACACAACAAAAAAAAAATTGGTTGCTAGATGATACAGCACACTCGCGTCCCCTACTTAATTGCATGTGATTTACACACACCAACTAATTTAATTTTTTATTATTATATATTATATTTAATAAAATATCAAATTATACATTAACCAACTTGATTATAATTACAAAATCAAAATGAAAAAGAAGAAAAAACCCAATGCATCATTTAAACAAAATATATTTTCAAGATAATATAATCATTCCATTATATTTTTAAAATATAAAAAAGACCAACTTGTAATGGTCAGCACATGTCTTTCATCTATTTTAATTAAAATGAAGCAAAATTTTCATGGCCATACACTCCCTTCAAAAGGGAAAAGAAACAAGAAAACAGAGGAAAAAGTCCTTTCCTTAATGGGCTTTTAACTCCGAATGTTAAGTCATCTCTTCGTTTCTTTGCATTGCCTCGTCTCATTGCAGTCCTCCGGAAAATCAGGTTGAGATTTCCACAATGCAGAAATATCAGCCACAGCTTCTCCAACTGCAAGGTATATTCCATTCAAGCCAAACGAGTCCAGCATTTTAGACTGATGTAACTTTTCCATCACACTTCCGACGGGATTTGCCAGCACAAGCTACATGAGAAAAGTACAAACTGAATCAATGAAAGAATAATTTGGTTTTAAAATGGCCTACACACAGCTAACTGAGACTGATTTGGAGACAGTCTTGCCTTAAGGGATCTTTTCTCCAGCATCTTTCTTAGTTCACATAGCAAGTCAATACCACTTGTGTCTATGGCCGTCACCGCTGAAAAAGATAAAAAGATTTACAAGTCATAGCATAAGGGATGATACCAACTATATATCTTGAGCTTGAGTTCGCTGCTTCTACATTTCTAATGATCATATTGTCATGTTGTAGCTTCAAGTTTTCGTAACAAAATTCTTGTTTCACCAAAAGAGAGACGATCATACTACTAATGTTCCAAAACTAAGATTGATTCACGGAAATGACCAAAGAGTCATGGGGCAAATGGAACCCACCTGTCATGTCCAAAATTATGCATTTTAATGGACTCCTGTCATTTGCTTTTATCCACTCATCTTCCTCACGAATCCACCTTAATATCCTGCAAAAAGAAATTCCTTCCATCAGAAAATCCTAAACAGTATTCTCGGGCAAACTTGGTGTCAATGGTAAACCAGCAGCGTGATCCTTACAATCTAATCTTGATAAAACTTTGAGATATGGTTCACATTCCATATCAATAATGATCTTGGGATTGCAGGAACTGAAATACCATATGTACTTTTGCAATATATAAAAGAATGAAGGTACTAACCTCTCTTGGAGGTAAGTGGAATTTGCGAAGTAGATGGGTGACTCAATAGCAAGAATGAGAAATGAAGGAACCCTTGAAGCTTCCTTATATCTGCTGAGGCTATGGTATATCTGAGTTCCTTTTATGTTCCCCATAATTAAGGAGTTTGGACGGGTGACATGCAGGAGAATTTTGAATACTGAAACTCCAACCTGATTTCCAACAAAGGAGTCAGGCATCGAAACAAAATATTAAACATTAATATAAACGTGAGAGATTGAAGGCTTACAGCTATTGCAAGACCCAAAGGCACTGAAATGAAAAGAACACCGAAGAAGGAGCACAAACAAGCCAAGAAGTCAAGTTTGTCTACTTTCCACAGACAATACGCAGCCTGGTAATCTATTAGACCAATTACTGCTGATATTATGATGGCTCCCAATATAACATTGGGGGTGTAATAAAACAGTGGCATGAGAAACAATAGAGTCACTAGCACAGCTGTAGCCATTACGATGTTTGAAACAGCTGTCTGTGCTCCAGCGTTATAGTTTACTGCTGACCGCGAAAATGATCCTGCAAAAGTAACAGAAAAGACCAGTTCAGAAAATTTCACTATCACAAAGCCACCAAAAAAAGATCAAAACTTCACCTGTAGTAACAAAACATGAAGAACAAGAGCCGGCCATGTTCATGAGACCAATAGCCATCATTTCTTTGTTACCATCCACCTGGTAATTTTTCAAAGCTGCGAATGTCCTTCCCACAGAAATTCCTTCCTGAAAAAGAAAAAAAGGAAGAGTGGAATATTTAACAGTGGAAGACATTACCATGATTTTTCAGAAATATGGTACTACAATAATCAAATAGTAGGCAGGAAAATAGAACTAGTATTTTTTTTTCCTTCCCTGATTTAGTGTTACTTTAAAGAAGGCAAGAATACCATAGTTTTTATTTTCATCCAACTTACAGTGAGAGACAGAATTCCAGTTACAATGCCAGTTTTGATAGCCAGTTCCAGATCAGGACCACTAAAATACAGCATGTTAGCTGAAGGTGGATTCAAACCCTTTGGCAAATGGCCAATCTGTTGAGGGAAAAAAAATTCAAATTTAGAGAAGCTACCAATAAGGACTTGTATAGGACTAACTGTTTGTGTTTTACATCTAAAGTTGCAAGCTTAATATGCCAATTCTTACAAATGAGATTTTGTGAGTCTTTGATCTGAGGCAGAACACTAAAAGGGTTGAGAGAATCACTGATGTTAATGGTGCTGCTGCTGACACCCAAAATAGCTTTGCTCTTTTCATGCTCTGCGTCAATCCATCAATATCCAACTTTTAAGAACTATACATTGCAATGTAAGAAATCATTATACTATCTTCATAAGCAAAAAAAGATACATACAATATGCCTTGTCGTCAACATAAACACCAGGAAGCTGAAGCCCATAACAATTGTTTGCCAGGACCACTGCAAATTAATTGTAATCATGTCACCTTATGAAATCCTTGTGGTGATAAATAGCGCATGGCAAGTAGAACGATGTTAATTTAATAAGAATTAAAACAATCTTTTAAATAAAAAAATTTGGACAAACAAAATGAAAAAAAAAAAATTGGAAAAAAATTGGCACCTTTTCCCAATCACTTTGATTGTTGAGTTATTAAAAAAATGGTTGAAAGTTAGCAGATTCCTGAAGATGTTTCTTGTCATTTTATTATTATTATTATTTTGTATTCGAACAAAAGCTTCCTTGCACTTAATTATGCCACTTGCCTCGTCTGTGTGTTTGAAAACTGAGGACATTACAGGAATAAATTGCATCTTGCTAGTGAAGTGAGAAATTCCAAGCAATCCTTTTAACTGCTGTAGAGATACTATCACAGCTGCACCAGACATAAATCCAACAAGAGTTGCCTTTGAGAGAAAATCAATTACAAAGCCTAACCTGTAGCCATCAAAACAATAGCAGTTAATATTCAAGAGTAAAAAAAAAAGACAAAACATAGAGTGCTCGAATTGAAAAAAAGAAAAAAGTTGCTACAAGTTTCTCCATGTTAATTTTCCTATTGAAAGCAACCATTTTTTTTTTCTAGAATTATTGAATTTTGCTTTCAGAAAGCTTGTGATAAACATGAAGAGATTAAAATTGACTTGTGCTTTTGTCACAAAATCACAAACAGAACCACTTCTATCCATTTCACAATCAAGGGAACTTCCCAGTTCAATACCAACTAATTTATTTATACCTTAGAAGGCCTAGAGAAGCCTGAAATAAACCAGCAAAGAAGGTTGCAGTGAAGGCTAATTTCAGATAACGAATAGGCTCATCCCTAGGAGAAACTGTTTCACTTAGCATGGATCCCATGATTAATGATGCTATAGAGACTGGACCAACACCAAGGTGGCTAGAACTCCCAAGGATAGCGTATATCAAAGGGGGCACAAAGCTTGAATCTGCACCAAACCAAAATTATTATTATTATTAATTCAATTTGACCGTGAATTGAAAAGGTTAAAAATCACTCTTGTATCTGTTCATAAATGAATTCCCATCTGAATACAGAGTTGTCATGGTATTGATACTAACATAGTCCCACTATAGGTGGCAAATTTGCGAGTTTTGCATAACTGATTCCCTGCGGTGTAAAAATTATCTGTCAGATTACCTAAAATATTATTGAATATTAAATTCACATGAAATGTTGAAACAAAACCCATCTTCAAAGTAAGACAAGAAAAAGAAAAAGAAAACCTTGATTCTATTAATAAAAAATAATTTCTTTTTGATTAACAAGTTGACTGATAATTAAAGATAAACGCATTTTACACTGCCACTTTCCCACTAAATTAATTAAGAAAAAAGCCTGGGCGCCCCTCTAATGATCCAAAAAGAAATGGAATATATGCGCTAACCCCCAACTCAGAGTGCTGTGTCCATTAAGGCTCAAAAATCAGATGATGACAAACATCATCAACGCAACACATGCATAGATAATGTCCATATATACATACATGCATGTTCTATTTCCATATATGTATACACACACTTCGCTTTTCTTGGGTGACAAAAACTAATCAGTATCATAATTACATTTACATAACAAAAAAAAAAACATGTGGGTGCAAAACGATGCCTGTAAGTCTTAATGCATTTGTAGGTGTAAGCTGATTCTAACCTGTGGGATTGCAAGGCTAGCGATGGTTAGACCGGAGATGATATCAGACCTGAAGAGTTTTAATCTATACTCGGGTGCCCATTGAAATATGGGAAACAAAAATTGAAGACCCAGAAGCAGTTTCTTGCGCCAAGTTTGGTTCTTAAATCTGTAGAGAGGATCATCAGGGAAGAAGATCTCAGAAAGCCTTTGCTTGAGTTTTTGGAGCGTGGTTTTTTTGGGTGGTAAGCAAACAGTGTGTATCTCCATGCCTGGCATTACTGACTCAGTGTTGATTCTATGGCTAGAGAAATCTTCTACTCTGTTAGAGTTGACACCCATTTTTTTTTTTTTTTTTGCCAAGGCGAAAGGTTACCAATTTGTTGAAGAACCACATTAGCATGGCTTAGAATTTATAGAGAGAGATGGAGTGGACGAGGGGGGGCATGTGTCAGGAGGATGATAATTATTGAGCAGTACTTGCTGGATAGGGGTATTTTAGTCAGAAACAATATATATAGTGGCAGGGGCGCATGGTCGTCTGCTTTGGGTACAAAAGATTATTTGATTTTGTATTTTAAAAGTATTTAAAAAAAATTTAATTTTTTAAATTAATTTTTGCTGATATTAAAAATAAATTTTAAAAATTAAAAAACATATTATTTTAATATAATTTTCAATAAAAATACTTTTTAAAAACAATCGTTATCTAGATAACAAATAAGCCGAAAATAAATACTACCACTGTTTTCAATTAATCATCCTAATTCTTGGAAATTTGGATAGAGTTGGACACGTGCTAATTTATGTATTAACCAAAAATAAAGTGTTTTTACTTCTTCATGCGGGATGATAAGAAGGTTAAGTCACAGCACAAAATTATAATGGGTCTTAGACAACACCTGCGGAATTATGGCAACTAGTTTATTGTACAGGAATATATAATTAATTATTTAAAAGTGCAGTAGAAATTATGTTTTAAAATATTTTTTATTTAAAAATATATCAAAATAATATTATTTTATTTTTAAAATTATTATATCAAAACAATTTGAAAATACAAAAAAAATAATTTGAAGCAAAAATAAATTTGAAGAAATTGTGAAATAATAGTTTAACCTTAATGTCAAATAAAGCCTAAGTGATGGGGGTTTTTTGAAATTTATTTTAATTTATTTATATGAGAATTAAAATTGATACATGTAAAAAAAGGTGATATTTAAATTTATGGAGAAAACTATATTTATTTAGTCAAAATTACATTCTTTCATTCATGTAATATTTTTTACAATAATGTGTTTTTTCATAAACAACTTTATTTAGTAAAAGCTAATGGTAATTAAAATAAATATTCATAAATATTCTAATGACTTTAATTAAAGAGGAAAAATGTATTTTTTTTAAAATAGAAAAACTCCATTTCTTTATTCTTGTATTTTTTTTCTTGTTTTGAAAAAAACATGTTTTTTATAAGTATTTTTTAAAATAAAAAAATTATGACAATCGTTAATGAAAGTTTCAATAAAAAAAATAAAAGAATCATGAAACGATCATTTCTACGTATTTATATGATTAAATCTAAGAATAAGAAATATAAGAAAATTATTTAAAAAATAACAAAATATACATTCTATTCTTATTGAATATCAAGGAGTAAATTTTAAGAAATTACACTTATTAGATTAATACATAAGTAATATTAAATTCATTATTGATATTTCCAGACTCTTAGAATTATTGTATAATTGAATAATTATTTAGTAATTGGAAAGCATAGTTTTGAAACCCGACTCGGTTATCGACCTGGTCCAGTGATCGGGTCACGAGTTAGATGGGTCAACCAAAAACAAATACCTATATAAAACACCTAACTAGTTACAATGCAAACACAAATCAAATTAATATAAATTCTAAAATATTTAAAACAAAACATCCACCAACATAAATTTTAAAATATTTAAAACAAGAAAACTGATACATTACCCGAAGAAGCGGATGGGTCTTTGGGTAAATATAATCCACCAACATAAATGTCATTTTGGCCCAATCAAGAACTACAAATAGATAACAGCTTCATGATTTAAAAAAAAAATGATTATCAAGTTTTTTTTTTTAATTTTAGAAACACCCTTATATGTTAGGATGCAAATTTAATAATTTCTTTTAAATAATAACTTTAATATTAAAATAAAAATTAAAAAGAAAAAAAGAAAAATCTCTTTAATTACCGAAACCAATCTTTGAGTTAAAAATGGTTGTGAGCAGACGAGAAAATATTTAACTACTAGCCATTGGAAGAAGGAGAGAGAAGTCGTTTGTATCAAAAGAAATGGATGGTTGGAGGCGGTTTGCACTTGTAGAGGCAAGAATAAAAGGAGAAATAACAAAGACATAGAGGAAAGTTGGTCTTTTCTGCATCAGTGCATCGTTCATCTTCGTCATTTCGGCCTTTCAAAAGGCCAAAACAACGTTGTTTAATATATATATATATATATATATATATATATATATATATATATATATATATATATAAAAGGAGGTTGGGTCTCAGCCAGGTTTCAGGTTGACCAGCTGAGTCGACCGGGTTTCACCAGGCCAACTCTCAGGCGGGTTTTTTCTTAAACCCGGACTAGTCTCATACCCGGGTCGGTCGAGTTCTAGGTCAACCCGCCAGGCCGGTTCGGGTTTCAAAACTATGCTGGAAAGTCAAGGATCAAGTTTTTGGAACCCTAAAACTTATTTTCAACTTGTTTTGACATGAAAATACCTAAAAAAACATATTAGGAACCTCATTAAACCCATTTTAACCCTGAAATCCCTTTAATCAATCAAAAATCCCAAAATCAAACCAAATAAAAAAAATATTCTCGAGCTTCCTTCTACTTTTTTCAACAAGATGAAGGCACCATTTGGTGGTGCACTGTAACACTAAACACACATAAAGAATATAAGTCATCTTTATGAAATTCTTCTCTCCAAGACGAATCCATTGATACTAAGATTGGTCTTATTCATGACTAGAATGTGCCTGATCGATCTCTTTTTGTTTCTCTTTTTCTAGCAAACTTCTCTCTCATCTCGCAACATTTAGGGCCTGAAAAGCAAAAACAATAAGGTTCAGGACTGGAAAGTTAAGTCCATAAATTTTAGGGACAATCTATTTCATATACAAAGGTTTCAAGGACTAAAATGTAGTTTTACATGTCTTTTCAATATTGGACTTTGTTTTTATTTTATTTTTTTATTCTATACTTGTTTTTTTTTTAACTATAATAAAAAAATTATATTTTGTAAAATCAATCTTTGATACAACACCGAAATATTTTTCGACCTTTTGTATAAGTAAGAGCATGCAAGAAAAACACATAAAATGTCTAAAGTCAAAATCCTCAAATGAGTTTCATTTTCTTTTAGAAGCAAGGTTCCAATGTGTTCCAAAACAAGCCTTAACTAAACCTTGTTTGGTCATTTGTTTATCCATTGTCTTGTAGTCTACCTTAGTCAGTCAAATATAATTTGATGGAGCTTTATCTCCATAATGTTTTTGAAAATCAACCTAATCTTTTAACAATAACATCTCCTAATGAAAATAGACATTTTGTCTTCATGCTTCACTTGCTTTAGTAATTTAGACTCAAATCCTATTAGTAAGCAAACCCTCTTATTATAATGGCCTTTCTCAAACCCAGTCATCAATAGTAATCTCAACATGTTCTACATCTCACACTCCCTGTATATATCAAAGAAGAAATAGTAAAGTCACCATAAGTGCTAATGATATGATTCATGTCTTATTGAGTGTCAACTCTAACAAATAAGATTTAGCTTATGTAAAGTTTGGCTTAGCTAATCTATCTATGAAGATTTTTTTAGGTTCCTGAATTTTTAAATTACCAATAAGGTAACTCCACCTTTTAACTTTATACAACATGGGTAAGAGAATGAGTCCATGATATATTATATATAATGTGCGTTTCAATCTGAGTGAAAATCCAAGTAAGTATCAATGAAGATAAATAACACTCGCCAACTGAATCTGCCTATCTAATCCTAAAAAAGATGAGTTTGGGTTTGTTGGTTTTTATGATGTGTGCGAAAATTTTAAAACTAATATGTGTGAACATTCAATCTAGCAAACTAAAAAAAAACGCAACAAATAATAAATAAAATTAAGCAATATAAATAAAATAAATGCTTAGAAATAAATGACAGTAAAAGCGATAAAAGAAATAAACTAACTAGAAAACAAATGCATATAGGCTTAACTTTGGTATTTCCTAGTAAAATCACTTTTATTGTTATTGTTGGTGTTTGGGTTAATCTCAACTCTCCACCATGGTTGTACATGGGAAGAGACCGACGTGTTGTTTATGGAAGGCACGGGAGAGAGGAAAAGGTGGCCAAAAGAAATGAAAAATAAAAGTTACAGACCAACCATGTGTGAGAAAGAAGATACCTATTTTAATTTATTCACCAAAACAACATAGATTTGGTTTCTTTTTTAAAATTAAAATAAAACACATTGTTTCATTAAAAGGAGTGAAATGAACCACTTCACTTAAAAAGAAACACCATTGTTTTGAATTAAGAGGAATTTTAGTGTTTTCATAAAGGTTCCTCAATTTCTTTACTTTTTGAGTTTTGTCATTGAGTATTTTATTTTTTTTACCACTATCTATCCTTTTCTTGATATTTTTTTGAATATCATCCCTGATTATATTAAAATGATCCTTACATGTTGCCACCTTTTCCAATTCAATCCTTAGCTTTTTATTTTTCAGCTATTTAGCCAATTTCAACTATTTTTTGAATATTTTTTTCAATTTCTTTTTCAATTGAATTTTTTTATTTTTTAAATTGGTTTTTTTATTTTTTTACAGTACTCGCCACAGTGAAAAAAATTTAAATATTACAAAATTGACATTACTATAGTGATTTACTATTCCCTTTAAGTATATTGTATAACATGCTAAGTGTAAAGAAAAAAAAAGGTGAAAAAACTAAAACTAAAAAAAAATTTCAAGAAAAAATTCTTCCAAGAAAAACTTTAAAGGAAAAAAAGGGAAAAAAAAAGAGAATGATGATAAATAGGCTAAGTGTAAAGTGATAAATATATCAAGTATAAAGGAAAAAAATACAAAAAAAATTATGAATTTGCTGCCGTTACATTACCCGAAAAAAATTGGAAAACTTTTTATTTCTATAGTGTTTTGTCGTTTCCTTTTATTATATTGTATAATATGGCAAGTGCAAAGAAATAAAAGGGAGAGAAAAACGTAGACAATATTTTTTTCCTGCCAAAAAATATTTATACAAAAAAATAACAAAAAAATAAATATAAAAGCAAAAACAATAGTGATAAATATGCTAAGTATAAAGTAATAAATATATCAAATTTAAAAAAAACAAAATAAAAAAGTTTTGTGGCAAAATAAATAAAAAAAATTACGAATATGTTATCACTCAGTACCATCATATCAAAAAATACAAAAATATAAAAAAGAAATTTATAAAAAAAAATTATGAATTTGCTATTGTTACCTTACCCGAAAAAAATTTGGAAAAATTGGAAAACTTTTCATTTCTATAGTGTTATGTCGTTTCCTTTTATTATATTGTATAATATGGCAAGTGCAAAGAAATAAAAGGGGGAGAAAAACGTAGACAATATTTTTTTTCTGTCAAAAAATATTTATAGAAAAAAATAACAAAAGAATAAATATAAAAGCAAAAACAATAGTGATAAATATGCTAAATATAAAGTAATAAATATATCAAATTTAAAAAAAAACAAAATAAAAAAGTTTTGTGGCAAAATAAATAAAAAAATTTACGAATATGTTATCACTTAGTACCATCATATCAAAAAATACAAAAATAAAAAAACAAAATTTATATAAAAAAAATTATGAATTTGCTACCGTTACCTTACCCGAAAAAGTTTTGGCAAAATTGAAAAAATTTTCATTTCTATAGTGTTTTGTCATTTCCTTTTATTATATTGTATAATATGCCAAGTGCAAAGAAATAAAAACAGGGAGAAAAACATAGACAATTTTCTTTCCCTGCCAAAAAATATTTATAAAAAAAATAACAAGAAAATAAATATAAGAGCAAAAACAATAATGATAAATATGCTAAGTATAAAAGTGATAAACATATCAAATGTAAAAAATTAAAATAAAAAACAAAACAAAACAAAATAATTTTTTGGAAAAAAAAATAAAAAAAGTTCACTCAGTATCATCATATCAAAAAGTAAAAAATACAACCATTTAGATGGTGGCCCAATAGTAAGAGTTTGGGACCAAGAGATTTGCTCTCTCTATGGTCTCAGGTTCGAGCTTTGTGGTTGCTCATATGATGGTCACTGTAGGCTTACATGGTCGTTAACTTCATGGCCCGTGGGATTAGTCGAAGTGCGTGCAAGCTGGCCTGGACACCCATGTTAAACTAAAAAAAATAAAAAATACAAATTTTTCACCACCACAATAAAGAATTTGAAAAAAACATATCATTTCGACAGTGTTTTACTATTTTTTAATATATTTTATAATAATTATTGGAACTGTAAATAATACCTTATAAATAATATATGTAGATGAATACAGAATAAATTGTTTTCTTGTAAACAAGTAGAATAGATTTTAGTTTAATAATGTGAATTATGATGATAAAATTATTATTAGAATGAAGTTAAAAAGAAAAGCTATGTTATGAGAATTTGGCTATCAATTCTTTATTATTGGACACCGTTTCTCGTACAGTGGACATTCCTGGCTACCTTCCTTCGTGAACTGAACGTGTTTGAAAATATAATTATTGTTATTTTTTAAAATATTTTTTATATTAAAATAATATTTTTTATTTTTAATATTTATATATTAAAATAATCTGAAAATATCAAAAATATATTAATTTAAAATAAAATAAAAATAAAAATAATTTAAATTTTTTTAAAAATAATTTTTTTAAAATTTAAGTCGTCTAATACTCCAATTGATGCTGTGGCTTATAGCCTTGCAATTCTTTACCCTTTTACTTTTATTCCTTTTCAACTTTGGCCCATATTTATTCTGCAAAAAGTAATTTATCCTTCGAATTCAAGTTGTCTACTGATTGGTTCTGCAGTCTAGAAGTCTCGCTTCCTTGTTATGTTCCAAATTCTTCTTTTCCTTTTCGTTTTGTTATTTTAGTCGGCATGGTATCAACGAAAGAATAAGATTTTGTTTTTTAAATGTTTTTTTTAGAAGATACAATGAAATAATATTTTTTTTATTTTTTAAAATTTATTTTTAACATCGACCCATCAAAACGATTTGAAAAAACAAAAAAAATATTAATTTAAAATAAATAAATAAAATAAAAGATTTTAATTTTTTTAAATACTTTTAAAATACAAAAATAAATAAGTTCTTATAAACTTGTGAAAAAAATGAAAAGAGTTTCATCAAACAATTTTTGTGAAAAATTTGGATATTACTTTCTTAAACCTTTTTTTGTTTCTCTTAATTGTTTTTCCAAAAAGAAAAGAAAGAAATCGAGGGAGTGGGAATCTGTAGACAAACAACTAATTGGATGCAGCAAAGCATATGTATTTTTAGAGCATGTGTTAACTGCTTTTTTTTTTTTTTTTTTTCGTGGGGTGTCCCGGCCAGCTTACGCGCACCACGACTATTCCCCACGGCCCGCTGGACATCCTGCAAGCCCAGGAGCAGGTAAGGCACCGCGGGGGTGACAGGAGTACATATAGAGGGTCGAACCCGGGACGGGAGCGAAACAAGTCACACGAATTGACCACAGCAGTTAAACCCTCATGTGTTGGGTACACACGAGAGCTCGATGGCAGGCCATGGAGCTACAAGCCTCGTGTGTTAACTGCTATTAATCTTATTTGAAGTAGTTGGATTCAATTTTAAAGATTGATAGCTAGTGATTCACAAATAGATAATGGGTATGGTAAATAAAAAATAAAAAAATAATTATTGTCATAATATCTAGCAGGTTTATAATTTATCTACAAAGTCTTCATTCTATAATTAATCTTATTTTTTATTTAATTATTTTATATTGAATTGATTCATAATTAGCCTTGTTATTTTGTCTCTTCTCGAAATTTCAAAAACACATTCCGTTCCATCATAGAATTGACCCTTGATTTTATGGTAAAATGTTCAATTTTTTATCAAAAAATTGAAATAAAAGACTCTCAAATTGACATTGAGTAAAGAAATGAGGTTTTTTTTTATGCCACTGTTCATGTTAGCTTCTATTTTTATGCCTTAGGTTTTCGTTAAAAATCAAACTTGCTCCCTTGAGTTTGACAAGTTACTTTCTGATATAAAAATTTATTTTTTTTACATTTTAATTCATATTTATAAAAGAGAAAGAAAGACGCTGGAAAATAATAAATTATAGGAAAAGGCTTTCATTGTCCACATCCTGACAACTAAAAACACTCATTTTTGGTGTTTATGAGTTTTATTTAACAAGAGAAATTTTATTGTATTGTTTTTATTTTTTTTTATATTGCTGAAAAAAATAAATCGATGGTCAAGGGGAAAAAGTTTTTGGGTTATTTTTGTATTTTTAAATCAAAATAGAGCTTTTTTAGGATGATAGATATGTTTTTTTATATAGTCTAAGGGTGTTTTTTTCTTATATTTAGGCTAAAATCGATTTTTGAGTTTAGAAAACCACTGCACAATTTTCAGGCACTCTCTAGTGGCAGGTTTATTATAAATAAGAGGATGTGTTGTATGTTTTTATTTATTTTTTAAAACAGGCCTTTTATGTTATTTAGAGCATGTTTGGCTACGCGGCTGCGACTGCGTTTTAATTAAAACACAGTTTGTAGCCATTTGGTTAAAGAAAAAAGTTATATATTGTTCATGGATCCCACTTGGTTTTTGTATTGGAAACGCAGTTAAAGAAAAGCAATGATTCCTTGTTTTTCTTGTACTATTCATGTTAATTGCACTGTTCAATGAACAATGCAATTAACATGAACAGTGTATAATGATACATTGTTTATGTGAACAGTGCAAGAGAATTGCACTATTCACTTAAAAATTAGTGAACACTGCAATTCTCTTGCACTGTTACTTGCACTGTGTGAACTTTTTTTTTAGTTTGTTAATTTTTTTAATATTTTTTTAAAAAAACTAGTTTAGAGTGAATTTTATACCTGATAATATTTTATCTAATTTAATTACACGCTAAAATAATTATGGAAACTGTAGTTCTTGTCGGATGTATTTCATACGTAATGGAATTGTAGATAATTTCGTGGAATAATAAAAAATATTTTATATAAAGTATGATTTATTTCATGATGTAATAGCAATAGTTAAATCCACAATATTTAAATTAAAAATCATCAATATTAATATATATTTTTTAAAATTATTTTATAATAGCATTTGTTAAATCCATAATATTTAAATTAAAAATCATCAATATTAATATATATTTTTTAAAATTATTTTATAACCTCAATTTTAAAAGCATTTTTAACCAAACACATTAAACAACTTTTTCTTCAACTAAAGTTTTAACAAAACACCTATTTTTTCAAACCAATCTCAATTAAAAGTACTTTTTATAAAACAACTTTTTTCAAACCATAACCACAATATCTACCACAATACCAAACACACTCTTAAAAAAAAAAAAAAAGCCAGATGCACGGGTTTGTCCTAGCAAGCCCACACACGTAGCCTTTCCTGTTAAGGGTTAGGCACCAGGCCACCCAACCTCAACGCCTAACCTTTTTTTAATAATTTGATTTTTTTTTGAATTAAATTGAGCTTAAATAAACTAGATTAATTAAATATATGTGTTGGATGCCTGTCATAACGGGTATTTGATTTTGATTGAGGTTAATTAAAATAAATAAATTTTAATATTTTTTTATATTTTTGCATAAAATCTAGATTGTTTTTTATTTTATTTTTGAATGAGGTTATAATATAAGAATGCATTCTTTTTATGCAAACCCCCCCTATTATATTTGTTTTTTTGTTTATTTAATTTTGTTCAATCATTTTTATAATATATTTGTTTTTAATATCATTTGATTAACTAAAATTTTGTTTATAAGAAACAATGATGTTAAATACAATCAGATCCATAAGCTATGTTACAAGATCATGTATCTTGATGTATATCTATCTCTCAACTTTCTAATTCAGTTTTTAGTTAGTGTTAACAACTTTTCTTTTTATTTATTTGCACATATGATTCCCACTTTATTTAATTGAATGTGTACATCATCTTTTCAATGTGCAATGAAATTCTTTTTTTCATAACAAAAAAGACATTAAAAACATATACATAGTAATTTATTCAATTTAAAAAACTTTTGATCCAAATTGCATCGAAGAATAATTGGTCTAGCAACATAGAAATTAGATGCGACATGCAAAGTTATTAAAATTTTAATTACTTCTTAATAATACAATAAAAAAAAAAGATGAAGCTAAGTTAGGTCATGCCTAACCGAGTCCCACAAGATCCAGTTAGGTTATGGCCAAACTCAAGTTCAAAATACTCAATTGGGATGTGGCTCAACCAAGCTCTATCTTCATTTTTCTCTCCTTCCTTAGTCCTTAGCTTGATATAATCTCATTTACTATTCATGAATAATATTTACTATTTATAAATAGTATTTACCATGCAAAGCTCATTCATAATGAATCTCGGGCTTGATCATGCTATTTATATTCATTCAGACTGAGCTTCATCCTCTCCTCTCTTTATCTTCTCATCTTTTAACTCAGTATAATCTCATTTACTATTCATGAATAATATTTATTATGTAAAGCTCATTCAAAATGAGTCTCGAGTTCTCAGACTCTATCAGACCAAGCTTCACCCTTACCCTCTCTCTTATTCCTTTCTTTTACCCATCAGAGTGAAAAGGTGGTAAGACTATTCATTACAAATAAATAGTACTTTTTCAACCCATTCGAGCTACAACGTAGCTCTCTCTCTTTTCCTTCTCTCTCTTTCCTAGCTATATTGTCTCACCTTATTTTATTATTTATGAATAGTAAAACATGAATAATATTATTCATGCATGGTATTATTCATCATTATTCATATTATTAATGAATAATACCTTTTCTTAGATATTTCTCTAGATAATTTCTAGACATTTATCAGATATTTTTCAAATTATATATTCTCAAGTTTTGAGAGAGAGAGAGAGAGAGAGAGAGAGAATGGTATTTAAAAACTTACCTCTACACTTCTTTATTATATAGAGAACACAATCTCTTCTCTACACATAAGAAAATACTATTTTTATCTTCTTAAATTTTTACCTACTTGTAACTTAAGAAAAACTCAAATACTAACTTAAGCATCAGAGTGTCCCACTTTTCATAATGAACTTGTTATATTGGTATGACTCAGGGTTAAAACTCATCAGTCAAGGAAAGTCACTATTTTTCTAAGAAAATTTTCCATGTTTTCATCACTTTTTAACATATGAGATATACACAATACAATAATACAAGGAAAGTCAATATTTCTATGTAAAGTTTTTTCATTATTTCATCAGTGAAGTTGTTTGTAAGGACCTGAATAAAAGGTTAGATCATTCATTTCCATCTTTTTTTTTCTAAAAACATTTCATGGCTGACAAAACTCCAGAACATGGGAGATTAACTGATCTCCCCACAAAGACTTCATCTCCCTTATGACTCCAACAAATTTACAACTAAGTTCAGTTACTCAATGATGCAATTACATCTTTGTACTCTTTTTCTACACAACAACAAACTCTTATACATGTACCAAGTACACATATACAACTTCAATTCTGTAGATAAACAAGACAGAATGACATGCATGTGAGTAACACTCATATTTTTACACTAAAAAGAAGCTACACATTTTGTGCTTACACGAGACACTCCAAACAATCTAGTTACCATCAATCTTCATCACCTCACTCTCCTAGAAAAAGACCTAGGCATGAGACAACTTTCATGGCTCCACAAGTTTATGAGCCACAACACGGTGCTCACCATCAAAATTCATTTTATCACAGAGTGTTACACACTCAACTCTTTAAAGACTGTATATTTATAAAAGTCAGTCTAGATAACTTTGAAAGACTCAAAAATCCTTAAGAGCACATAGAAATTATAAAAAGCCTCCTAGAACTTATCACACAAGAAACTAATGTTATGTGCAAAGTTCTTCCAACAACACTTCATGGATTTGTACATGCATGGTATCATATTTTATATCTTGGCTCTATTCTCCACTTTTGTGATCTCAAATCCAAGCTAATTTTTTGCTTCAATATAAGCATTCCTGCTAAAAAGAATATCACAAAACTCTTCGCAGTAACACAACAAGAAGATGAAAATATTAGACCCTATCTTCAATGGTTCAACGAAGTGATGATCACCATGGAAAGATTTCTTGAACCCATAGCTATAAAAGCTTTGATTAACAGAGTATACAACTATTCTCTTGGGAAAAAGTTATACAGTCACCCTAACAAAAATCTTCTCGGTGTGAAACATATAATAAAAAATCACATCAAGGTGGAAAAGCTAGTGTAACTAGACAAGGTTACCTATATTTCCACACATTTCAACCACACCATCAATCTCCAATGAGAGCATCTAAAAGAAACACCAAATGGCATATTTATGACAGTCTAACATCCTCCGAGCTCATGATGACACATCTGACCACCACATTGATAAAGGTGCTAGTTGTTATTTAGTGAAAAGACTTCCTGATAAACGACGGATCAAACACAAGAAAATTCAACAAGTTTTGTATCTTTCATCTTGATAACAAGTAAGACACTGAGGAGTATCCACTCAACAAAGAGGTAGAATGACTGATTGCTATAGATCTATAAAAAAATAGTCAGAGCTAAGAAAAGAAGTTTGACACTTACACAACTACCTGAGATCAAATAATCCATAGATTATCTCCACATATTTGAATCTTCATCTTTTATGTTTTTTAATAAAATATTATTTTATTTTAGTCAAGCTAGTATTATGCATAACTCAATTTTACCATTCATATATAGTAGTGCTATTATAATACTATACGTAACTCGGTTTTATTATTCATAAATACTTTTCATTACTATTCATGGATAGTATTTTTCAAGGCTTGGTCTAATTGAGTTTCACATTCAATTTACTAATATATAAATAGTATTAATGGCTAATGGCTTGTAAATGACAAAGAGTATAAGCGATAACAACTAGTCAATCTTTCAATCATAGGTACATTCATTTTTACCAGGTCCTCGTGACCACGTGTCTTCAAGTCCCTCTGATCAATTTTCTTCAGGTCTTCGTAATCATTGTCTCTAGGTTTCTATGACCACATTTCTCTAGATTTTCATGACCATTGTCTTTAGGTCTTTGTGACCACTGTCTCTAAGTCTCTATGACCAACTATCTCTATGTCCTTGTTGCTATTGTTTTTAAAGAAGTCGTATATATTTCTTCATAAAAAATTCATAAAAATCACTCAACATGCAAACATTCTAAGGCATACCTATACAGGTGAAACTTTTATGCAAGTATAGCCACAAATGTAAACTTTTACATTGCAAGTATTTTCTCTCACTTTTTAACTTATCAAAGTCTTCCAAACATGTATGTTTACAAGATTTCAGGGGGGAATAATAATACAACAACAAAAATAAGAAGAAGCTTGGTTGGGTTGCTGTCCAACAGAGTCCAACATATTTGTTTGGCTTATGGCCCAACTAAGCTCAATCTCCTTACTTTCTTTCTCATCTCTTAGCTCAGTATAGTCTTGTTTACTATTCATGAATAATATTTACTATTCATAAATAGTGTTCGCTATCAAAACTCATTCAGAATAAGTCCTAAGCTCGATCATACTATTTATGTTCATTTAGATCGAGCTCCACCCCTCATTTGTTACTCCTCTCGTCCCTTAACTTCTTAACTTAGTATAGTCTCATTTAATATTCATGAATAATATATATTATTTATGAATAGTTTTTTAATTATATGCAAAGCTCATTCAAAACGAGTTTCAAGTCCTAAAATCTATTAACCGAGCTCTACCCCTTTCTCTCTTTTTTCTTCCTCTTTTTTCCCATATCTCTCTTCAATAGGGGAGAGAAAATAGTACTTTTTCAATCCATTTAAGCTACAAGGTGGCTCTCTCTACTCTCTTTTTGTCTCTTCTCTTGGCTTGGTATGACTAAGCTACCTTGTCTCACTTGATTTTTCTATTCATGAATAATACTATTTGCATGGTAATATTCTTACATGTTATTATTCATACTATTTATGAATAATACCTTTTTCTTAGATATTTTCCAAGCTATATATTTTATATTTTGAGAGAGAGAGAAAAATGAGGGGATGTGAACACTTACCTCTACACTTCTTTATTATATAAAAAACACACATCTTCTCTACATATAAAAAAACACAATTTTTATCTTTTGAACTTTTACCTACTTATCACTTTAGAAAAGCTCAAATACTGACTTAAGCATCAAAGTGTTCTTCTTTTTATGATGAACTTATTTTACTGGTACGACTCAGGCCTAGAACTCATTAGCCAGGAAAAGTAAAAAAATTTCTATGAAGTTTTTCCATGAATTCATTAATTTTTAACGTATGAGATATACACAATACAATAATACATGAACAAATTGATAAACATAAATTTAAAAAATTAGTCTAAAAGGGCACAAAGAAGCTTTCATGTCAACATACAAGAACTTTTAATTTAGGTGTTCGATTAAAGCTCGTAAATCCAATCCTATAAGTTGATTTAAAACTCTATAGAGATACTTGCAAAGTCAAAAGAAAATAGTTTAGACCTTAAATTTCCTTCCGAAAGCCCATTTTAATACCTTTCTAGTGACTTCATAGATTATGTCTAAATTTCAAATATTTTTAGTTTTGAAGTTGATTTTATTTATTTCTTTATTTAACCTTTAGTTAATTAAAATAGACTACTAATATCATTTTTTTTTATTTGTGGCCACTAGCCAGTATTTTCTCAACTTCTAAGGGTTTTTGTATCTAATAAACCAAGTGTTCTTCGACATGTATTGGTTCTTAAAATATGCATTTAAGCATATTTCAAGTGCAAAAATTGTTTCCACCTGACAACATTGTCTACCTAATTTGAAAAACCTTGCGGAGTTAAGTGAATTAAGTTTGGAAAAAACATGGAATCATATTCGTTACCCTATAATGACTTTTACTAATACATGGCTGAAGAACTTTCGGTCTCGTTTTGTTTGATTTGTTTGATGAAAAATAATAATTTTTTTAAGTAATTTTTATGAAAGGTAAATTTTTAATGAATGAAATTAATTTTTAATGTTTAATGGTATTATAGAAATTATTTTTCAAGCCCTAGTTTGATTAAAATAACTTGTTAGCTTCTAAGAAATTATTTTTTGCTAGCCTATGTTAAACCAGAGTTTGAGTATGCTGTAAAATATTTTTTTAATCCATGATGAATTATATTCTTAGGAGTTTATTTGTTTTAGGTAACTCATGAATGAATAATTTAAACAATAACCTTCTACCTTCAAATGATTTTATTTTCTAAGTGAAAATGATTGATTTTTAAAATAAAAATTATCAATTTTTGTATATTTATATCAGCCAAGTAAATTACAGTAATTAATTCTTGTGATTATAGAATTAATTATAAATCACTTTTGATTTCAAAAATCAATGTAAAAACTAAAAAGGGGTTAACAGAAAATTTTCTACACATCTTGCAGCTACTCTTCTACCTTTTTCTCTACTATTTTTCCAGATTCTTTTGCCTTAAAGTTTTTTTTTTTTTGTTCGTAGACTTTCAAATAAAATACATAATTTAAAAGTTTAATTGTTAAAATCCTATTTATTTTTAAAGACAAAGGGTCTAACCCTTGACAAACATTTTAATTTCTTCATTTAAAAATCTGCAACAAGTAATTTATGTATGTGTTAATATACATGTTAGGATGTGTTTTTATTCAATTACAACTTCAATTATCATAGTATGCATACTAAAAAAATTATTTTAATTCAATTTCGAATTTAACTACTTTATTTTGATTTGTAAACTTGCATACTATGTTTTTTTTATAATTAAAATCATAATAATTTTTGTAATTATTAATATGGATGTACAGACAAATTTTTTTTATAAAATCATAATAATTTTATTTTCTCTTAATATAGATCTAAGATTAGTTTCTCATGTTGTCGTTTAAAGTTTGGATTTTATTAAAAACAATATAGTAAAAATAGTTCCCTATGAATGTATTAATTTAGGTATAGATGACCTAGTTATATATGCATATATATAAATTAATTTCAATATGCGAAACCTGACTTGAAAATATATACCTTTATTTCTGGGAATAAAAATAAGATCAGAATCAAACAAATCATTTACAAGAAAGTGCTCCTTTCGGTTTTTTTATTTATATAAAAAAAAGTATGTCTGTTTAATATATAAACACAGAGTACCCAGCAGAATACACATGTTATTATGACAAGCACAAGTCGGCAAGAATTAATCAATTCAGGGAGGTCCAATTTGTAGCATTAAAAATTATTTCCCGACAGAAACTTGCTTCTGAAGGCAGCTAGATACCGCATTAGCAAGATTGTATACAACTGGCACCGAGGCTTCTAGCCCAACAGCAAAGATAAAGTTTTCTTGTTTTTATAATTTAGGTTCGAGTCTTAGTATCTATACTTGTCATTCTTGTAGTGTTTTATTTATCTATTGAGCTTGCAGGATGTTCAGTGAATTCAGAAATTAATTATGATGTGTGTAAGCTGGTTTGGATATCCCGAGTAAAAAAAAAAAAAACATATACAACTGATTGTCCTCTCTTTTGGATTGGAATCGTTAACTGCATCAAAGAGTAATAATTCAAGGCTTTAAGCATAACATGGCATGGCACGACGTTCTCTCCTGGGGGCATCATAAATTAATAACAATTGGAAAGGTGGCAGAATACTAGATTTTCCTCCCATCATAATATCATGTATAGGCAAATAGTCAAAAGTTCCTGCACATTGACTTTGCATCCTGTAAAATCCTGCCACGAACCACCAACATGCATTTCAGGGTCGGAAAGGAGAATATGAATTTTTGACCCAACCAGAGGGCACTTTGTGTTTTTTTCAACTTAAATGACTAAACAGGGGTTAAGAGGGGTGTTCAGAATAGTTTTTTAAAGTATATTTTATTTGAAAATATATTAAAATAATATTTTTATTATTTTTTAATTTTTAAAACATAAAAATAAAATAGCTAAGTAAATGCGGCGAGAGGTAGGGGTTTTTGGTTCCTCTGCCTGTAAACCGATAGTAAAAGGCAGATATAAAATTGCGTAGAAAAGATTCTTTTGTCTTGTATGGCTCCCACAATTGATGAACCAGATTTAATCACTAGTGGAGTTTCTTTAGAACCATTTTTGCTGAATTAGAATATTCTTATCAAGGCATTAGAAAGATGAGATCGGTTCCCATCGTGTGCCATCACTAGAGATTCCCAACTCACCTCCTCACAATAATGTTAATTATATATCAGACGATTATATTCAGGGGGGCGGGGATTGGCATGTATTTTTTCTAATATAAAAAAATTATATTCAGACGATTATAACCTGAGTTAAGCTGCGCTAATTTTATTAACACGTAATTTAAAATACAAGATCGAGATAGTTCTGCAGAAAAAAAAATAAAAGAAAAATAAAAAAGTTTACGATCTAATAACAAAATATCAAAAGATAAAACTGAAAAAAAATCAATTAATGTTGAAGAAAAAAACACGAGTCAACATATAATAACTTAACTAACTAACTTGCCACGTATGACATAAGACCTCGATAACTTCATAAAAAATTATTTGTTTTCTATGAGGTTATCGAGGTTTTATATATAATCCGAGTCACGAATTTAACTAGTTACACCGAGTTGATTCAAGTTATTTTTTGTATTGTTTATTTATTTATTTATTTATTTTATTATTTAATATTAAATTAATTAGAAATTAAGCTAAAAAATATATTAGCAACGTGTGAATATTTTGTTTTACATTAAAATAATTAATAAAATTCAAAACATAATACAAACCAATAATATAGTTTATTACTGTAATCCTTACTATTTGATTGTAGCAATACAATAGTAGGACACTTTTAAAAGTCTTGCTCTCATCTCCTAATATAAATTCATTTATCTAGCGTATGAATGAATTTCGAGATAAAAAAATAAAGACAGTAAAATAGAAACATATTTATTTGAAGAGATAAAATTAAAAACATAAGAATAAATTTATTTGTTTAACAATTTTAAAGTGATTTTTTATATTTTAAAAATATGAGAGACATAGTGGATATGTCTAAGGAGATAGTGTGTTCTATTTTTATCCCTAAAACATCCTTATAAAAAACTTTAATTACATACTTACTTAATTAAGATATGTAAAGATTAAAGTGATTATTATCATAGTTTTAAAATCAGAACCAGGATAAAACTCTAGTCATAAAACTAGAAGTTGACCTCGATTTTTTTTTTTGAAGGATCAAATGATTTTTTTTTATCAAAAAATTTCAAAAACAAATCAATAGGTTTTACCTTGAGTTTATTGGGTTGCAATTTGACTTGGATTTTTGATAAGTTTAGACTGAGTAAATCATTCTTTTATTTTTTTCTTAAGCTCGTACCACTTTAGGCCAGGGTCATCCAAAGTTGACTCGTTGAGTTGGCCGAGTTTTATAACTAGAATTATTAATATAAGCCCTCAATATAAACTAAAATAAAAGAAATAATATCTAATATTTTTAAAAATATATATATAAAAGTTTGACAATAAAATAAGTAAAATAGATTTTTTTATATTTTTTTTTATATCTTGTTCACCATTAACTAAACATGATACAAAGACAATCACCCTGTATTATACATCTATATCAAATATAATTATATCTTCATATTTTGTTTTATATTCATTGTCTTTGTCTTTTTTATCCGGAAACAATAATTAAATACAACCTTATAATTATTATTACTTTCAATTCAAATAATCCTCGTATGTATATAATAAGTATCTCACAAGAACATTGAGTACCTAAAAAAGTCGAAAAATAAATCAAACCAGTTATGGTGGTTGATGATATGTATATATTAAGCATCTTCCGGGCATCTTTGACACGTGTTCAATTGAACTAGTTAAGAAGCACTTTTTATGGTGGTTGACGATTTAATTTCACTTTTGAAATTTATAACTGCAAGTATTGTTGAGCCGTTCATATATCCGTATATAAAGGGTTATTAATCTAAGCACTCGAGATCAAAATAGATATTGCTGAGCCTTTCATATATCCATATTTTAAAATTCCTCACCACTTAATTTTTATTTATAATTTTAAATATTATCATTTATTTCCACTTGTTTTTTTTATTTTGAATAATTTGCTTGTTAATTTAGCTATGCAAAATTATCAATTTTCTACTTAATTTTATAATTAACTCTAAATAATGAATGGTCCCTTTCCCTTTAGTTGATCGTAACATTTTACAAATATGCCATTGATATTTTTTTTTATCAATTATCATTTTCATATAATGGTGTAACTGAGAAAATGTGTAATATATAAAGGTGCATTAATAGATTTTCCCCTTTTTTTCTTATTTGAAAAAAAATAAATAAAAAAATGATGATCACAGTAGAAAAAAAAATTAAAGAACACAAAAAAAATATTATCTCAACTTTTATCAGTTTATTTCTCATATATATATATATATATATATATATATATATATATATATATATGTATATATATATATATATATATATTAGAATAACCCAAAGCAACGTGATACTTGCGAACCACTAGAAAACGTGATGGTTGCAAACTAGTGGACAAAAAAATGGCAATCTGCTCGCTTTCTTCACCATGCCACTCACGAAGAGGATTGAACTGTAATCATATCATAACGGATCACTTATAAATGGTGTAAATCAAGTGATTAGCTTTTAAATTTATTATTTTAAAATTATTAGTGTGAATGTTGTAAATTTTAGAATTATGAAAGGTTTATATAATGATTAACTTAAAGATTTTGAAAGATTAATCGAGAGGTATGAATAAGTTAACTTGAATATTCATATTTAAAAAAAAAAAAAAAGGGGATTGAATTGAACTGTTGAATACCAATTTTAAGTGATGATTCAACGAGGCTCGATCACATGTCCAGCAATATACGAAGCCGAAGACTGGCCCCAAGCGAGCCTATGCCATCTAAGAGAATCTCTAACGCTCGAGATGGTCTCATAAATTTTGGTTTGTGACACTGAAGTGCTTGCCTAGGGTCTAACCCTAGCTACTTCAAAAGATTAGGTGTTTCTTTCAAGTCTTTCAACGAACTTGAGAAGAAGGCTGTGAGTGGAGAAGTTTATCCCCAGAATATACCGTTGCTTTGCACTGTGCCACACCTTCACAGATTATGGTTTCGTAGCTATGATCATTACTTAAATGGACTTGTTTTTTGGATGCTTCTTGCAGAGCACTACTTTGCTCTATGTTTCACTATTTAACGTCAAATTGGAGGGTCTCGAGAGTTTATTTGCACACAAAGAAATTCCCCAGTGGTCAATCCACTAAAAACTTCATCTGGGCTGTGAGCTCTGTGAACCTTCATAGCATTAGGATTAGGAAACTAGCCATTAAATTATAGGCTATAACGACTAGAATACAGGCCAGTTCATCTCGTCTATCTGTTCTTGACTTCAAGAATCGGTGGAATTGAGTAATGTTGCCAATGGATTTGGAAATGTGCCGAAAGCATGTCGAGTATGATGACAGCATTCATATTTTTCATTATAATTATGTGGAGAAGGAAACTCAAAAGAAGCACTAATTAAGAGATATTACGGGGACGGATTAAGAGCATGTTTGTTTTATTTTTAAATTATTAATTTTGTATTTTTGTATTTTTACATGCTGATATTAAAAATAAATTTTAAAAAATAATAAAATAATATTATTTTAATATATTTTTAAATAAAAATAACTTTTAAAAAATAATTAGGATGAAATTAGTTCACAAAAGGACAGAGGAGAAAGTGCACCACCATTGGTCTCATGTTCATGCTTTTTTTCCCCTTTAATGGATTCACTCTGTCCCCAGCTATATTCCTAATTTTGATTGCGCCAACATATAATAGGCATTCTTTGGTCTTTGTATTTCGTGTTAAATAAAATAAAAGAATGATATATATATATATATATATATATATATATATATATATATATATATATATATATATATATATATATAATCAAGCTATAGCAATTTGAATCCCAAAGAAAATTTGACAACTTTAACACCACAGTGAACCTCTGATATTCTGGTTCTAAGCTAGTAATTACGATGCTCGTATATTTTATTAAATACAAACAAGCAATTCATGTTTATATTAATTAGATGTGATGACACGAGTAGTAGAACAATATTATTTTACTATTATGAGATTACATTTATACCCCTTCTACGTTGTATGAAACATGTCAAGTCAGGTAATATAAAAAGAAGCTTGAATATACAGAAAAAAGGTCTAAAACCTTATGCCCTGAGACATAAACACAATCCTTCTTCTTCTAACTTCTATATTTTCTTCTTCTTCTTTCTCTCTATCTTCATAAAAGCTCATTAATATCTTCATTAATGTCTTTTTACCACATAAAAATACATCGTACTGACTTGATTTTCAGTGGATCCCCAATTAACACCCTTAGAAGTCTATAAGAAACATTGTGCAGATATTCATTGAAAAGAAAAATTACAACCTTTGAAGATATCCATTAAAAAAGAAGTCATTGCAATCTTGAAGTGAAAATTGTAGAGCACACTGTGAATGATATACAAGAATATTAAAGAATAATTCATTCATATTATCTTAATTAAATCATCTAGTTTAAGTTACTTTCTAATTATGTTTATAAAGTGATAAATAACCTTGATCTGAAAGAGGCTTTACTACATATTACTTAAAGTTTAAATTGTTTGAAGAGGATAAAATAATAAGTTTTTGTAGTTTAATAATTTGCTAGTTCGTCTCATTGGCTAACTAAATAACAGGAGACAAACTGGAAGTTGATTTGCAGGCAGTGGTTAGGGTTCTCTCCAGAAATGATGAAGAGGTTGGAGTTCATGACATGCTAGTGAGGAATATTAAGAGTTATTATTTAGTATTATGGTGTCAAATATTTTTTAAAGTAATTTTTGTTTGAAAATATAATAAAATAATATTTTTTAAATATTTTTCATATTAGCACGTCAAAATAATATGAAAACATTAAAAAAATTATTTGAAGCAAAAAAATAATTTTTTTAAAAAATACTTTAAACACTACAAAAAAATGGACTCTAGACCTGTTGTGCAAAGCATTGAAAATGAAACCTATTTGTTTTTATGTTTTAAAAATGTTTTTGAAAAAAAAATTTAATTTTTTTACTTTAAATTAATTTTTTTTGGTATTTTTAGATCATTTTGATATATTAATATCAAAAATAATTTTTAAAAAATAAAAAAATATTATTTTAATATATTTTAAACAAAAAATATTTTAAAAAATAATCAACACCATCAAAATCACTCACGCTTGTGGTGACCACTTCCAGAGGGGATAAATTGGCCGGCTTTAGTGTGGGCATAAGTTATCAAATTACATTACTTTAAGACTATTAATTTTATAAGGTACCTTCTGATTGAAGATCATAGAGAGAAATGGGTGATTTGAGATTATGTAGTTAGTTTTTCTTTGTTCTGTACTTTTTAACCCTTATTGTAAAAAAGAAATTTAAGGCATAATTTTCTTCTTAACCAAAATACCTATAATTAAATTTCTCATAATTGATAACAATTAAACAAATGATAATATTAAATATTGGTATTTGTTAAAAAAAATAAAAACCAATTAGGAAAATACATATTAAAAAAAACTAAAAACAAATTCATACATTTCATTATATAGTTTTTAATACTCAGTATACATGACAAATAATCTATTTATAAGAGAAGAAAATAAAAACATTAAAAAATACTAGAAAATCCAAATATCATTAAAAATCGAGAGATTAAGTCCAAGAGTCATGAAGTCTAAAATATTCTAATAAACATTTAATACATATAATTATAGATTTTATAACACTTCTTCTTGATTCTTAATGATTAGTTGTTATGTTTTAATGAATAACCATGGTTAAAAAATATCACAAAACATGACATGTTTATATAAAAGAGGGTGGTGAGATTGTCTCTTGAAAAAAGAAAAAAAGACGTCAAAAGACTATTGCATTGTTTTCATCCATATTGATTGTTATTGAAATTTTTGGTGATAAGATTCACAATGAAACAATCGGTATAAAAATATTAAAAACTTATGATGGAGTGAACAATATACATATACATATATATATATATATATATATATATATATATATATATATATATATATATATATTCATGGTAAATAATGATTTTTAACTAAGATTTTAACTTGAAAATGAGTGAAAAAATAATACAGCAATTTTTTTAAAAAATAAATATTTTTATTAGTTGAATATTATCACAAGGAATAGCTCAACTCAAAGTTTCTTACAGGTAGTAGTGAAATCGTGTTATGGCAAATATAATAAAGCTAGAAACTTGTATGGAGCAATTTGCAGAGAAATGATGTGGCAACTCACCTTCTCCTGGGAAATTTTGGAAGCGTTCCCATTTCTTTTGCTGAAACCGTTGGGTTTTTTTTTTCTTTAAGAAGTAGAATGATGAAAGTTTGGTTGAAGCAACGAAACTAGTTCAAAAAAGAATAAAAATAAAAATAATTTAAAAAAATTATAAAATAATCTGAGTCAAATAGTAACTTGAATTATAAGATTATAATAATTTTATATAAAATAAATTAAAATTAAAAAATTAAAAATAGTAGAAACAAGTAACTAAATTAGGCTAACATATAACTCTAGTCATTTGGCTCGAAAAATTCTATAAAAAATAAATTAAAATAAATTATGAAATTTAATCTTAAAAAATATAAATATTAAGGAATGAAATTAAAAAACAAAATAAAATAAAAAAATATTATTAAAATAAATAGTATTTTGTGATGTATTCCACAATAAAAATACACCTCTCTCAATATTTTAATAATAATAATAATAATAATAATAATTAATATTAATGTTAATGATAACATCTAAAATAAAAATATATCTTGGAGTAAAAAACCCACCCCAGCCCCGTCTGGAGTTGGGTTGTGCAAAAGTGGGGTTTTTTCAAAGGGTTGGAGCAGATATCCACCGAGTCGGCCCAAATTATAACCCAAAATATGAATCAGCCGAATAACTTAAATGGGCCTACAAAACCTTTATGCCTTGAACAAAACCCACTCTCCTCACGTTAAAAACACACAAATAGCGGGAGTCGCTCAGGGCCTCGGGCTGAGAGAGAGCGACAGAGAGTAACATAATTTAACATTGGCAGCAACCAGAGAGTCCATCAAGGGAAACGGCGCTTCTGTCCAAGGTGCATTGTTCCGTGACCGATGATTACGGAGTTGGTGGAAGAAGGGTCAGCACAGAGCTACATGCACTACATTTCTTGAAGGACAGTTTTGGAAATCCTCGAAGACCATGGCTATGACGTGGCTGACTCAGAGCTCACTCGCTGAGTTCCGTTCTGTTTTTGGAAATAGCTTTAACATTGATAGCCTCTGCTTATCTGTTTCTCTCCGTTCCAATCGACACAAGAAGGTGTGCTTATTTTATTATTCTATTTTTTTTATTGAATGTTTTAATCTCGTTTATGATATGGGTTTTTTGTAATAATAACAAAATGTATTGGTTTTTTAAAAAAAAATTGTTTGGGGTTTTTGCGTAGAGAACAGAGGAAGTGTAAAGGTGGTAAAGGTGGCAGCTTTTTTTACATTTTGTTATTCTGTATTTAAAGTCACTGCACTTTGATTTGGTTTCTATGTAGAATGCTTAAAATGTTGTGTTTTTATTTTGTTTTGATTGATTTAAAGAACCCTTTTGAAGAGAAAAAGGAAAAGGATTGGCTCTTCGAGTTATTTTACTGAAGATTGGTTGGTGCATATGCAAACCAGTGGGTGTTTTATGATGGTTATTTATTTTATTTATTTAACAAAGAACTCTTTTCGAAGAGAGAAAGAAATTCAGTTTTACTTGTTCTTTTTTTTATTGCTTATTTGTTGCATTTTTATGACTTATTCTAGGGGTAAGCATTTTTCGATTTTACAAGTTCAGTTCTTTATAGGAGACGTTGCTTGGTGAATTGCTAAAAGGTCTTGGGCCTGCAAAAACAGCAGTGCAGGCTATACAGAAATGATGAAGGAAAGGACTGTCTTCAAATTGAGTTTTGGGGAACCAAAGGTCCAAAACCTGGATGGCTTTTTTTTTCCCTCGATTAAAGTTTTCTTGAAAATCTCTTGCTTGTAGTAACATGTAAAGTTGGAATTATGATACGAGAGCAGCTCTTGTTTAAGTACATTCTATTAGGCAAAATTTGTATGGAAATTCTGGCCATAGTCTTTCGGAACTGTGTCTGCAGACCTTTGTCATCTTCTAGGGAACTGATGAAATCAAAACAGCTAATATCAGGACTGTTGATGGTCAA